>NW_027210898.1:262500-310000 GCF_029030835.1 Brachyistius frenatus
TGAAATCTGAGTTTTAGTAAATTAAACACAAATCCTGTTTCCAGGCGAACTGAATTTTCTTTTTGGTCAAATTCAGCTTCTTGCTTTTAAAGTTCATGTCGAAGTCTGTTTGAACCGAACTGATCACGCAGCAGTTTTTTACAGCGTCA
Organism: Brachyistius frenatus; assembly: GCF_029030835.1. Taxonomy (NCBI): domain Eukaryota; kingdom Metazoa; phylum Chordata; class Actinopteri; family Embiotocidae; genus Brachyistius; species Brachyistius frenatus. Next base: position 262,650 of record NW_027210898.1, read on the forward strand.
CTTGAATGCACCATCGCTGCCTCCTGCTGGGACTCTACTGAACTACAACACAACTCCAGTTGAGTTTTGTTTCCAGTGGTGCAGCAGGATGGCAGGTTTCCACGGGAACGCTGCGACACAAGCACGCACGCACACAACACATCGAAGCAACGTTGAACAGCGTGACAGAAAACAAGTTGTCACTTTTTGGACCGCTAAGTTTCTACGATGGATTATTACAATTACGTTAAGGACAAAAAATAAGAGGACGATTTTTTTTTTTTTTGGTGCATTTATAGAATAAAGTCAAAGTGTTGAAAATAAAGTTAACATTTTAACTATATTTTGAATAAATTCACATTTTTACTTTATTGTCAACATTTTGTCTTTATTCCCGATGTTTCAATTTCATTCCCGATCTTTCCACTTCGTTCCCAATGTTTTTTCTTTATTCTCGACTTGACTCTCAAGTTTTACTTAATTCCTGGAATGAAAAGTAATAAAAATCCAGAACTTCCTCTTGTTTTTTCTTTATGTGGCCGTGATACTCCGTCGTACTCGCTACATTAGATTTTAAACTTTTTAAAAACGTAAGAACTTTCTGAAGCTCCTCCCATGAAACCAAGCAGTGCGTCACACATCAAACTATTAAAGACATTTATTTACAGAATAACTGTTTTCTTTTTTGTTTTTCTTAACAATGTGATGTGAAGTTTTTGACTGTTGACATTTTGTCTTGGTGTTTTAACTTTTTTTAGATAAAATGTCAATTTTCGACTTTATTCTTCTCATTTTGAAGTTTTAAAACAAAACTTTGACTCTACATTAAAACTGAATATTTTTTACAATTACAACAAACGTTTTTCTTTATTTTTTGATTTATTGGCAGTTATTGTCTTTCATACTTTGAGCTCAACTGTTAGTGTTAGAGCTGAACAGTTAGCTTAGTTCAGCATTTAGCAAGATCCCATTTAATCTGAAATAAATATAATTGGACACACGCAGCCCAAATTAAATATTTTTCTAATTTAACCTCAAGAACCTGCAGTTTTTAAAAGATAAATATGAACATTTTGACCGAAATATTGAATAGATGCAGAAAAGTCCTTTAAAAATGTGTTAAATCAACAGCAGGTTTTGCAGCATAAGCACCATAAAGCTGATTGAAGAGGTGTCGCCGTGGAAACGTCCTGCTCTCCGAGTCCGTTTGTAAAACGCTTCTTTCTGCTTCGACTTTAATTTGTGCTTAATAAAAAGAAAATGATCAAATGACTGAATTCCCTCTTTCAGATCATTAATGTACACTCAGCACCCCACCTTGACAGAAAAAAAACAGAAATGTAGAAATTTGTGCAAATTTATTAAAAAATAAAAACTGAAAAATCACATGGTCATAAGTATTCAGACCCTTTGCTCAGTATTGAGTAGAAGCACCCTTTTGAGCTCGTACAGCCATGAGTCTTCTTGGGAATGATGCAACAAGCTTTTCACACCTGGATTTGGGGATCTTCTGCCATTCTTCCTTGCAGATCCTCTCCAGTTCCGTCAGGTTGGATGGTGAACGTTGGTGGACAGCCATTTTCAGGTCTCTCCAGAGATGCTCCATTGGGTTTAGGTCAGGGCTCTGGCTGGGCCGGTCAAGAATGGTCACAGAGTTGTTCCGAAGCCACTCCTTTGTTATTTTAGCTGTGTGCTTCGGGTCATTGTCTTGTTGGAAGGTGAACCTTCGGCCCAGTCTGAGGTCCAGAGCACTCTGGAAGAGGTTTTCTTGCATTCATCTTTCCTTCAATTGCAACCAGTCGTCCTGTCCCTGCAGCTGAAAAACACCCCCATAGCATGATGCTGCCACCACCATGTTTCACTGTTGGGATTGTATTGGGCAGGTGATGAGCAGTGCCTGGTTTTCTCCACACATACCGCTTAGAATTAACGCCAAAAAGTTCAATCTTGGTCTCATCAGACCAGAGAATCTTATTTCTCATAGTCTGGGAGTTCTTCATGTGTTTTTTGGCAAACTCTATGCGGGCTTTCATATGTCTTGCACTGAGGAGAGGCTTCCGTCGGGCCACTCTGCCATAAAGCCCCGACTGGTGGAGGGCTGCAGTGATAGTTGACTTGTGGAACTTTCTCCCATCTCCCTACTGCATCTCTGGAGCTCAGCCAGTGATCTTTGGGTTCTTCTTTACCTCTCTCACCAAGGCTCTTCTCCCACGATGGCTCAGTTTGGCTGGACGGCCAGGTCTAGGAAGAGTTCTGGTCGTCCCAAACTTCTTCCATTTAAGGATTATGGAGGCCACTGTGCTCTTAGGAACCTTGAGTGCTGCAGAAATTATTTTGTAACCTTGGCCAGATCTGTGCCTTGCCACAATTCTGTCTCTGAGCTCCTTGGACAGTTCCTTCGACCTCATGATTCTCATTTGCTCTGACATGCACTGTGAGCTGTAAGGTCTTATATAGACAGGTGTGTGCCTTTCCTAATCAAGTCCAATCAGTTTAATTAAACACAGCTGGACTCCAATGAAGGAGTAGAACCATCTCAAGGAGGATCAGAAGAAATGGACAGCATGTGAGTTAAATATGAGTGTCACAGCAAAGGGTCTGAATACTTATGACCATGTGATATTTCAGTTTTTCTTTTTTAATAAATTTGCACAAATTTCTACATTTCTGTTTTTTTTCTGTCAAGATGGGGTGCTGAGTGTACATTAATGAGAAATAAAATGAACTTTTATGATTTTAGCAAATGGCTGCAATGAAACAAAGAGTGAAAAATTTAAAGGGGTCTGAATACTTTCCGTACCCACTGTAAATTAATGACATCTTATTTTAAATCGAATTTATTCTGACTTGTTTTGTTCTTGTGGATCATTTCAGCCCAACATGAACATTGTTGCGTTCTGGTCAGAACCCTGTGGTTTTCTGTTTGTAGGATTTTGAACTTCCTGCGAGCAGCAGAAGAAGTGAAAAGAGTTTCTGTTGAGTCTTTATTAAGAAAAGCATCATGTGATCAGAACAGACGTTCACACAGCGCCCCAGTCCGTGGGTCACCTCGGTTCTGAAGCGGTTCTGTTGGACCCTACGGGTGCTCGGAGACAAACAGCTTCATATAATGAAACAACGTCAAGGAACTCTGAGCAAGAAACTAAAATCAGCTTTAAATGAAACTTGAAACTTTAAATACATCTGAAACCGGATTTAAATTAAAAACCTGAAAATAAACTTCATCCAGATTTCAGCTTTTCTCTCTTCAAATAGGTGAAAAATCTGACAATCAGATATTCACCCTTCTGAATCTTTCAACCAGTTTGAAGACAGATTTTGAATCGAGATTCAAATGGTTGTAAAAATACTCACGCTAACGCTACACTGGAAGCAAACAGATTACAGCTAGCTGATGTAGCTAACAGCTCATTAACTTGAAGATAACGCAGCACTAAGGTTAGTCAGCACTGTGGAATCAAGCTAATGTAGCTGAAAGCTAACATTAGCTAACGAAGTTGGCTTTAGGTAAAGCTAACGATAAAGCTCCTGTTTATTTGGAGCTAACGTTGCTGACTGCTAACAGTAGCTAACGTTTAAGATTCAACTGTTTTAAATGCCAACGACTGATTTTATGCTAATTGTTAGATTAGTTTTAAGTAAAGTCAACGTATAACTAATATTAGTTATAAATGTAGAGATAAATATGAATGCTAGTTAGCCCAGAGGTAACACAAACATGATGCTGATGTTAGTTATGAAGGATCCAATTGGTTTGTAGCTAGTACTAACATAGCTGACAGCTGTCATGAGGTAATGCTATGCTAAAATATGGCTTACATAGCTAACTGATATATAAGCTAATTTTGTAGTTTTAGTTTTAAGACATAGCTAACTGCTAGCATTAGCCATCTTAGTTGGTTTTGAGGTGAAGCTAACCTCAATTATTTTCACATTTACTTCCAGCTGACTGCTAACATGAGCTAACATTAGCTAGCTTTACTTTAGCAGATGTGAAGATTCGCTAACGTTGAGGATCCGGTTGGATTAGAGGTGAAGCTAATGTAGTTTAGTGCTTACATAAGCTAACGTTGAGAGCTAGCTAACAGCTGAAATCAGCAGTTTATGTTTGTTTTCTAAGTTTCCTGTTTGTTGCCCAGAGACCCGACGTGTTTCAGTGACTTGACCTCTGACCAGAGCTGGACCTGAGTGGGGTGATGGTGTTGGTGGAGGGGAGGGGGGGCGACACACAAAACGATATAAAGACAAAAACTGAAGAATTCCTACAGAGGTTTAAAAAAAACAAAAATCAGAGCGGCATCCGGTTCCCTTCGACGCTGATCTTCACGGCGTGACCCGTCTTCGTCAGACGCCGGATGTCAGCGAATCGACGCATCTGTTTGTCGACGCGCGACAAACCTTTCTTCACAGTACCCTGCGGAGGAAACAGGAAGTCGTTTCAAGGATATCAACATTGAAACATGAAGACGATGAAACTCAGATGATTCTCACTTCAGTTCAAATGTCACAAACATGCAGAAACATGAAGACGTAACGACGGAGGCGGGACTTCCTGTCTCCATCCAAACGACTTCATTTACCAACCAATAAGAAATCCTTCTGTTAGTTTGAGTCACGTTCACCAAATTTAACTCCTTTTAACATCACGTAAAATAAAACGTAACGTAAACCTTCTTCAGACTCTGAATTCTCAGATTATTAATAATTAATCAACTATTTGCTTTTTTTAATTATCATTTAACTATTATATGTAAGAGGCATAAAACATTTTTTTGTAATCAGTAAATCAAAGTACAGAGGGTTCTCAACTTACGAACATTCGAGTTACGAACATTCGTAGATACGAACAACCGCTGACGGATGTCCATAAATGTTCGTAAAATGCCGTATTGCGTTCGCAAGTTCGTATTTTGTACAGCGCGCCTCATCCGACTGATTCTCCTTTCTGCCGCAACCCACGCCGAGCAGCACCGGCTCATCTCCAACACTTCATTCGTTGCTCCAACACTCACTTCGTTGTTGTGTTCATCTTAGTTCGTACCATCTTGGATACTTTACCGTTTCTCATATATTTATCACCCGTTTCTCACGTGTTTATCATACCTAAGAAAGCAAATGCTAGTGCTAAATGCTAATTTAATATATAACGACTTACGAACAATTCAGCTTACAAACAGCTGTTCGGAACGCATTGTGTTCGTAGGTTGAGAATCTGCTGTAATAAACATTTCTTTTGAAAAAGAAAGTGATTCTCATTCTTTCCTGAGTCGTGCAGCCCCACGCTCCGCCCCCACACCTCATGCCCCGCCCCCCACTTCGACCCAACGCCCCACTCCATGCTCCGTCCCGGGATAAAGAAAGCCTGTCAGTGCTCTTCTGAAGCGTTGCCATGGCAACGCAGTCGACAGTAAGTAGATCTGAACCTCCTGCAGATGTGTGGAGTTTTAAACGGACTGATGAGAACATGAAAGATGTTCCACTCGGATCCGAACTGGAGGACCACTGCAGGCTGCACACCGTGCAGACAGACTTACTACCCCCTGCAGGCGGCAGCAGGAACTACAGCGGCATTCTGTTGCCCTCGATGCTGATCTTCACAGCGCCCTGCGGCCGATTCATCTTCCGCTGCTCGGCGAAGCGACGCTTGTGCTTCTCCAGCAGGCTGGTGGCTTTCTTATAGCCGCTCTACGGAGGACCAATCACAGCTCAGCAGCTGACTTCACTTGAGCTGACCTGAGCTGACCCGACCCGACCTGACCCGACCTCACTTCACCTCACCTGACCCGACCTCATCTGACCTCATCTCACCTGACCCGACCTCACCTGACCCGACCTCATCTGACCTCACTTCACCTGACCTCACCTCACCTGACCCGACCTCATCTGACCTCACCTGACCTCACCCGACCTCACCTCACCTGACCTCACCTGACCCGACCTCACCTGACCCGACCTCACCTGACCCGACCTCACCTCACCTCACCTGACCCGACCTCACCTCACCTGACCTCACCTCACCTGACCCGACCTCATCTGACCTCACTTCACCCGACCTCACCTCACCTGACCTCACCTGATCCGACTTCACCTGACCCGACCTCACCTGACCCGACCTCACCTGACCCGACCTCACCTCACCTCACCTCACCTCACCTCACCTGACCCGACCTCACCTCACCTGACCTCACTTCACCTAACCCTCAGCGGCTGCAGGTAACTGATCACCTGTACATTCAGCTGTTCTGTGTTTTATAGTAATAATGAGGTTTTATAACTTCTAATTCAATATTCAAACAAAACAATATTAATATCATCTTTAAAACATTGTAATTCTTTTAGGAGAAATTATTGAATATATTTATAGATATAATATAATTACATGATTCACAGCTGAATTAATTCAATTCATTGAAATATGAATTAGCAAATTAGTAATTAAACTGAATAAGGATCATTAGTAAACCTATAATTTGATGTATTAAAGAACAGAAGCAGCTCCACATAAAGCGGTTAGAGCGCCCCCCCGCTGGATACACACGGTACCTCTTTTTAAAATTAAAGTCAGACTAAGTTTAGAGATGAAACGTTCACCAGGGGGCGTTCTGCTGCTCTTTTAAGGCTCCGGGTGAATAAATCAGACTCACCCTGCTGGAGTCGCCCTCCACGTTCCACTTGGGTCGGACCACGTAGTCTTTGTTCGACGGCATCGGTACCCGGGCCCGGGCACAGAACCCGGGATCGCCGGGGCGTAGAGCTCTGAGGGAGGAAGAGGAACTCAGTGACTTCAAACAGACCCAGTTCTGTTGAACAGAACCAGCAGACTGTCGCTTGGGGTCCGTGTTCTGAATCAACAGAACTGCAGTCAGAACTCAAACCGCAGCAGCTCTGCTGTGATTGGCTGCTGGAGGTCACATGGTGACACACTGAGAGGCAGAACTTACTTTTCCTCTCCAGTCAGCTGCTTCTCCAGATCCCTGCGCGGCGTCTGCCCCCCCGAACTGCACACAGAAACACAATCTGGATCAGGGGCCGGTCTGGAACGAGCTGCCAGTCCTGGGTCTGTAGGACCGACCGCCGGCACGTCTCCATGCTGTTATCAGAACCACCACAGCAGGTTAGTCAGCAGCCACTGATCACAGGTCTGACAGGAACCTGCAGCCCGAGTCTGGACTGCAGGACAAGGATCCAGTTCTAGGTCCTGACAGTCCAGAAACCAGCAGAATAGCTAGAGTCCAGTTTCCTTCACGGTTACAGACATTAACAGTGAGAATATAAAAGGAGCTTCAGTCATGTGTGCAGCAGCGGCACCTGCTGGATCAGTTGGTTCACTAAGAAACAAGATGCTCCAGAACCAGAACTAAAGTCTCCATCACACAAACCACAGCTCAGAGTTATCAGCTACAAGCAGGAGAAATAAAACTTCCTTCAGTGTTCTTTGTTTTCATGCAGATGACTTTGTGTTCCAGGTAAACAGGAAACCTTTAACGGTGCGGTCGGCGTCGGACTCTTTGGTAAACGGCGCAGTTGGCGTCGGACTCTTTGGTAAACGGCGCGTTTAGAGTCGGACTCTTTGGTAAACGGCCCGGTCGGAGTCGGACTCTTTGGTAAACGGCGCGGTCGGCGTCGGACTCTTTGGTAAACGGTGCGGTCGGCGTCGGACTCTTTGGTAAACGGCGCGGTCGGCGTCGGACTCTTTGGTAAACGGCGCTGTCGGCGTCGGACTCTTTGGTAAACGGTGCGGTCGGACTCTGACTCTTTGGTAAACGGTGCGGTCTGCGTCGGACTCTGGTAAACGGTGCGGTCTGCGTCGAACTCTTTGGTAAACGGTGCGGTCTGCGTCGAACTCTTTGGTAAACGGCGCGGTTGGAGTCGGACTCTTTGGTAAACGGCGCGGTCGGCGTCGGACTCTTTGGTAAACGGCGCAGTCGGAGTCGGACTCTTTGGTAAACTGTGATTAGAGTCGGACTCTTTGATAAACGGTGCGGTCTGCGTCGGACTCTGGTAAACGGTGCGGTCTGCGTCGAACTCTTTGGTAAACGGTGCGGTCGGAGTCGGACTCTTTGGTAAACGGCGCGGTCGGCGTCGGACTCTTTGGTAAACGGCGCGGTCGGAGTCAGACTCTGGTAAACAGCGCGGTCAGAGTCGGACTCTTTGGTAAACTGTGATTAGAATCGGACTCTTTGGTAAACGGCGCGGTCGGAGTCGGACTCTTTGGTAAACTGTGATTAGAGTCGGACTCTTTGATAAACGGCCCGGTCGGAGTCGGACTCTTTGGTAAATGGCGCGGTCGGAGTCGGACTCTGGTAAACGGTGCGGTCTGCGTCGGACTCTTTGGTAAACGGCGCGGTTGGCGTCGGACTCTTTGGTAAACGGCACGGTCGGAGTCGGACTCTTTGATAAACGGCCCGGTCGGAGTCGGACTCTTTGGTAAACGGCCCGGTCGGAGTCGGACTCTGGTAAACGGTGCGGTCTGCGTCGGACTCTTTGGTAAACGGCGCGGTTGGCGTCGGACTCTTTGGTAAACGGCACGGTCGGAGTCGGACTCTTTGGTAAACTGTGATTAGAGTTGGACTCTTTGGTAAACGGTGCGGTCGGCGTCGGACACATGCAGACTGGACCTGGTTGGTGGAGAGAAGACGTCGGGTGACTCCGCCCTCTCCACCTTCTGAGGCTGACTGAGGGTGAAACGAGAGGATGAAGAGGGATGAAGAACATCTGTCCTGCCACTCTTGTTTCCATAGCGACACTCTGGCTTCAATGACCACTTTATGAAACGCGTTTTAAAAAGAGAGAATGACATCACTGAGTCGATGTCTAGAGGGAGATGCAGCACAGGTTATTTCCTGTAGTTACCATGTACAGATGTTCCCTAAACGCCTCACATGCTAACAGTTCATCAGAGTGGAAAACTTTGACCTGTGGACATGAAAACATCCGAGAACCAGAACAGAACCAGAACAGAACCGGGGTTGGTTAAATAACATGGCTGACCTGAGTCTCCGTCTCTGAGGCATCTGCTGGTCCAGGTCTCTCTGCTGACGCTCCTCCCTCGTCATCCCTTTATAGTTGGACGTCAGACCGAAGATGGGACGGGACCACTCATCTGGACACAACACAGACATCAGTGCTGCCCCTTACAGGCAGAGACAGGCACTACAGCAGCGTGTGAGACAGCTGTTCTTACTGATCAGTTTGAGCGCGAGGTCTTTGTTGGATCGAGACTCTTTGGGATGTTTGTAGAGGAACATGACGGAGCGTCCGATGCCGCTGTGCTTCAGCGTCTCCTGACTCACGCTGGGAAGCTGCAGGAGAAACTAACAGTTAGAAAACAGTGTTTCAGCTGCAGCTTCAGGACGTGTGTGTGAAACCACCTCCTGCAGGATCCTCAGCAGCTCCTCTCGGATCCTCAGAGCCGGCAGAGATTTATCTGGAAGAGGACTGATCCACTCTTTAATGGCCGACATCACCCCGCTGTCGATGAACGTCTCCTTCAGGTCCTGCCTGAGGGACAAAGACCGGAACCAAGCCTCAGAACCAGCGTGTTCAACAATCAGTAATAGTAATAATCATAATAATAGTAGTGATATTTATGATAATGTAATGATGATAATAATAGTAATAATAATTATAATAATAGTAATAGTAGTAACAATAATCTGTAGAGTAGTAGATAATAATAGTATTAATAGTAGTAATAATAATAGTAATGATAATAATAATATTAGTAATGATAGTAATGAAAATAGTAATATTAGTAATAATAATAATAGTAATATTAGTAATAATAATAGTAATGATGATAATAATAATAGTAATAATAATAGTAATAATAATAGTAATGACAATAGTAATGATGATAATAATAATAGCAATGGTAATAATAATAATAATATTAGTAATAGTAGTAACAACAATAGTAGTAATAACAATAGTAATGATAATAGTAATATTAGTAACAATAATAATATTAGTAATAATAGTATTAGTAATAATAATAAAAATAGCTCTTACTTCTTCAGGTGCATGACCACCTGCGGCAGCAGCGTGAGCTTCTTCAGCGCCGGTTTCTTCTGGCTGTTCAGAGTTCGATCCTCCTGTTGGAGACAGTCAGTGAGGATCACAGGCTCTTTTTCTGAAAGAGAAGGTAGGCGGGGCTACGGGTGGAGGGGACGGACCTCTGCTGCCTCGTTCATCTTGGTGATCATGGCGCTGACCACGTCGTCGGCATCGCTGATGAATGTCCCTCCGTCACGGTGACGCCGCTTCCTGCTGTTCATCGCTTTCCTCTTAGCGAGCATGATGTCGAAGTCTGACATGAAGCTGGTGCTGGAGACACACAGATACACACACAGATATACACACAGATATACACACACAGATACACACACAGATATACACACAGATACACACACAGATATACACACAGATACACACACACAGATATATACACACACAGATACACACACAGATATACACACAGATACACACACAGATATACACACAGATACACACACAGATACACACACAGATATACACAGAGAGAGAGAGAGACACACACAGAGAGACACACACACACACACACACACACACAGAGAGACACACACAGAGAGAGACACACACACAGAGAGAGAGAGAGAGAGAGAGAGAGACACACACACACAGAGAGAGAGAGAGACACACAGAGAGAGATACACACACACACAGAGAGAGAGAGACACACAGAGAGAGATACACACACACACACAACTTTTTTTAATCAATACTGACTCTTCTGTCTGACATCATCAACCAATCACAGCCCAGCTTCCAGAACCTACTCTTGCCCGCTGCGGTCGACTCCTTCATCAGAGTCCGAGTCATCTTCCACCGTCTTCTTGTCCTTCTTGTCTCCCTCCAGGTCCTCCTGGTTGAAGCCCTGTAGGACGACCCGCTCCGTTAGTAGCAGTCAGAACCAGCGGTCCGTCAGAACCGGTCAGATCTACACTCTGAAGACCATCCTTACCGTAAACTCCTCCTCCTCCTCGTCTCCCGACTCCCCAAAGATGTCGGCGATCATCTTCCTGCAACAAACACGGGGTCAAAGGTCACATCAACAAACACGGGGGTCAAAGGTCACTTTGGACCTGGAGGTGGTTTCCTCCTGAAGACAGAAGTTGTGAAGGACTCACTCCTCTTCGTCTCCGGAGTCGCTGTCGCTGCCGAACAGCGCTTTCTGGTCCTTCTGCCCCGACCCCTTCGCCTCCCCCTCCTCCTCACTGCTGTCAGAGCCCAGCTCCTTCAGCTTCGCCGCCACACTCGGATCAGGACCGCCAGACATGTCGCTGTCAGAGAGCTCGTCATCCGACACCGGCCGGGTCTGCTTCACCGCTGGGAGGAACCACGACTCACATCAGACCCAAGCATGTAGCGTGTTCACATGTGGGATGATCGCCACGGTAACGTGTGTAAATATAATCAGGTTTCAATTTGTCGTCACGTGATCGACTCGCACGTCTGAAACACGTCAACATGTGACCATGACCTTACCGGGCGTGTCCTCCTTCTCTTCATCTTCATCCTCGCTGTCGGACAGGACGGCCTTCTTCCTCTTCACTGGACACAGACACACACACACACACACACACACACACACACAGACACACAGACAGACAGACACACACACACACACACACACACACACACACACACACACACACACACACACACACACACACACACACACACTTTTAACTTTGAAGCTGCATCCTTTCATTCATCAGCAGGTCGGAACATAAATGGGGGCTCGTCTGGGATCTAACCCTAACCCACTGGATTATAGTCAGCTGGTTCTAGGTCAGTACCTGGCTTCTCGTCCTCCTCGTCGCTGTCGTCTCTCCTCCTCCTCCTCTCCTCCTGCTGCTGCGGCTGCTCTCCATCGTTGCCTGCTGCAGCCTTCCTCTGTCCTTCCTCCTCCTCACTGTCAGACTGCATCACAGCCTTCCACTTCCCTCCTCCTCCTCCCCCCTCCTCCCGTTTCTCCTCTTCATCAGAGTCTATCGGTGCCGCCTTGCATCTGGCAGGCGTCTCTGTGTCAGAGTCACTGTCTCCGTTGGACCGATGGTCCGGGGACGGCGCCGGCTTGGCGTCCTTGTTGTCCGAGTTGCTGTCTGAGGCTTTGGGCTGGTCCGACCCGTCCTCCATGTCTGACCCACTCGTCCTGCGTTTGACCGGAGACTCCTCCACCTCCTCATTGTCGGAGGCGCTCATCCTGCGTTTGACCGGAGACTCCTCCTCGTTGTCGGAGGCGCTCGTCCTGCGTTTGACCGGAGACTCCTCCTCCTCGTTGTCGGAGGCGCTCGTCCTGCGTTTGACCGGAGACTCCTCCTCCTCGTTGTCGGAGGCGCTCGTCCTGCGTTTGACCGGAGACTCCTCCTCCTCGTTGTCGGAGGCGCTCGTCCTGCGTTTGACCGGAGAATCCTCCTCCTCGTTGTCAGAGGCGCTCGTCCTGCGTTTGACCGGAGACTCCTCCTCCTCGTTGTCGGAGGCGCTTGTCCTGCGTTTGACCAAAGAGTCATCGTCACTGTCGGCGGGAGGCAGGGCCTCCGCCTCCGAGTCACTTCTGTCTCCGCCCCGGTGGCTCCTGGGAGCTTCGCCCTCCGAGTCACTGTCAGCCCCCCGGTGGCCCTGGTTGTCGGAGCTTCTGGCTCGCCCGCCGGTCTCCATGGCGACTTCATTGTTGCTGCCCTCATCCTGCCGAAACAAAAGCACCAAAGTGAGCTGCTCGTCGATGTGACTCCAGATGTTCGTTTACAGGTTGTTATCTGCATGTTTGGAAAATGTTCCTCCGGTTTCTTTTATTAGGCTGTAAACAAACAAACAAACAAGTCACTAAGCAGTCACACCTCAGACTGCCGCCCTTCACTCCTCATGTCGTCGCCGTCGGATGCCGGGTGTTCATCCTGAACCGGAGTGCCGCCTCCGTCATCTGCAGAACACACAACACGTGAAGCACACGTTAATGGCATGACACAGGACCTGCAGCTGATGTTGGACACAAACACGGAGAGGGAACATGAAATATGTAAGAGCTGGAGGAAGTGTTCAAGTGACAACATGTCAGGAAACTTCAGTTTTAATCTCACATCTCCCTCTTAATAAACACAAACATCTCCCTCTTAATAAACACAAACATCTCCCTCTTAATAAACACAAACATCTCCCTCTTAATAAACACAAACATCTCCTTCTCAATAAACACAAACATCTCCCTCTCAATAAACACAAACATCTCCCTCTCAATAAACACAAACATCTCCCTCCCAATAAACACAAACATCTCCTTCTTAATAAACACAAACATCTCCCTCTCAATAAACACAAACATCTCTTAATAAACACGAACATCTCCTTCTCAATAAACACAAACATCTCCCTCTCAATAAACACAAACATCTCCCTCTTAATAAACACAAACATTTCCCTCTTAATAAACACAAACATCTCCCTCTTAATAAACACAAACATCTCCCTCTTAATAAACACAAACATCTCCTTCTCAATAAACACAAACATCTCCCTCTTAATAAACACAAACATCTCCTTCTCAATAAACACAAACATCTCCCTCTTAATAAACACAAACATCTCCCTCTCAATAAACACAAACATCTCTTAATAAACTCGAACATCTCCCTCTTAATAAACACAAACATCTCCCTCTCAATAAACACAAATGTCTCTTAATAAACACGAACATCTCCCTCTTAATAAACACAAACATCTCTTAATAAACACAAACATCTCCCTCTCAGTAAACACAAACATCTCCCTCTCAATAAACACAAACATCTCTTAATAAACACGAACATCTCCCTCTTAATAAACACAAACATCTCCTTCTCAATAAACACAAACATCTCCCTCTTAATAAACACAAACATCTCCCGCTTAATAAACACAAACATCTCCCTCTTAATAAACACAAACATCTCTTAATAAACACAAACATCTCCCTCTTAATAAACACAAACATCTCTTAATAAACACAAACATCTCCCTCTTAATAAACACAAACATCTCTTAATAAACACAAACATCTCCCTCTTAATAAACACAAACATCTCCCTCTTAATAAACACAAACATCTCCCTCTCAATAAACACAAACATCTCCCTCTTAATAAACACAAACATCTCCCTCTTAATAAACACAAACATCTCTTAATAAACACAAACATCTCCCTCTTAATAAACACAAACATCTCCCTCTCAATAAACACAAACATCTCCCTCTTAATAAACACAAACATCTCCCTCTCAATAAACACAAACATCTCCCTCTTAATAAACACAAACATCTCCCTCTCAATAAACACAAACATCTCCCTCTCAATAAACACAAACATCTCTTAATAAACACAAACATCTCCCTCTTAATAAACACAAACATCTCTTAATAAACACAAACATCTCCTTCTTAATAAACAGAAATAAACAGGAAGTCTGTGACGCGGTTTGTCCGCCGCTCATGACGCTAACAGCGGACACATTTCCTGCTTCTGACAACAGAAACACTCAATCTATAACCGGGCAGCTCGGGGGCTCATCACCCGTTGGTGTGTTCCGTTAATCGGCTGAAACTGACGGGCAGTAAACACACGGATCCGGTTACCGGACGGTATATACGGTTACTAGTTATGTTAGCTCGTTAGCTGGTTGGTTAAAACAAAGCGGAGTTTTTACCGGAGCGGCTCCCGGTCATTAAGTCGTCCTCTTCTCCGTCCATCTGTCACACGAACAAAGATTCGGGTTCCGATGTGAAGGCAGAAAACGAACTCTCCGTTCACTCAACTTTAATGTTGAAGCGGGAAAAATAAACCAGATAGTGAAACGACGCGCTATGAAAGCGAACACCGACCGCTCGCCGATGTTAGCCCGGAGACCCAAAATGGTGCCACGCTGTGATATGCGCATGCGCAAAGAACCGGGCGCTTCGCAGTGACGTAACAACACTTTCGTATTCACTTTTACCATTTAATTTTATTGTATTTAATTTTATTAAATTCTATATATATATTTTACGATTACTATAAACACACACTACCAGGTCGAATGTTATTGATCATTTTATTATATATTAATTGATGGGAACTTGTTTGTCTGGTTCTTCGTTTTCCCGCCAATCTGCTGTTTCACTTCCGGTCCGGTAGGTGGCGTAAAACCGTTCTCTGCACCGCCGTCGAAGAAGAGTGACGTTTTCTCCTCGCGACGCAGTTTACAGAGGAACCACGCGTGTTCTCTGGACCAGGACCCGAAGCCGTCTGAGTCCACTTCAGTGTCCGCTGTTCGGTGGACTGGAACCGGGTGAGATGGGGGACCGGAGCCGGCTGTGCTCCGTGTGGCTGGGCTCGGAGACCGGCATCCTGAAGGGGGTCAGTCTGTCCCGGAAACAGGCCTTCAACTTCTGCAACACGAGCCAGCTCAGCCGCGAGCAGGAGGTGCGCGCGCTGTGCTGGGGCGACCCGGCGGAGAGCGAGCTGCTGGTGGGGTCGGTGGACGGAACCGTGAAGACCTTCAGCACCGAGAAGGGCACCTTTACAGAGAGCCGTCGCTGCGGGGACCCCGGCGACGGCTGCTTCAGCGGGCTGGCGGCGCTGAGCGGCTCGCTGGTCACCTGCACGGAGTGCGGGACGCTGCGGGTGTGGCGGGAGGACCGCAGCGAGCCCGTTACGGAGCTCAACGCGGGGAAGAGCGTGTGCAGGATGCGGCAGAGCCCGGTGCACCGGAACAAGGTTGCCACCGGCGGGAAGGAGAACGGACTGAAGATCTGGGACCTGGAGAGACCGGAGACGCCGGTATTCACCGCCAAGAACCTGCGGGACGACTGGCTGGACCTCCGGCGGCCGCACTGGGTCCGCGACATGGCTTTCATCCCGGACTCCGACAAGGTCGTCACCTGCACGAGTTACCACCAGGTACGCAGGTCCAGCACGCAGTCCGTCCAAAAAAGATGCGTTTATCCGAAGTGACGTCATATAGACTAATATAGAACCCAAAGAACGCATCTGCCTTCAAAATAAGAGCTTTACATGCTTTTAAATCACATTCATTCAACACTGAAACTAAGTTCAGTCTCTTCCAGCTGGAAGTGGAGACAACTCATCCAACATGTTCCTCGGTCCATCACAAGAACACATTTCCCACAAACCCCGTCACTTCCTGTTGTAGCTTAGCTAGCAGCAGTTTGTTTTGATGGTGAGAGGAGAGGGGGCGGAGCCTAATGATGGGAAATGAACGGTTATTGTTGGTAATAAAGTCTTTTTTTTATTTTGAAAGGAGACTTGATGTCATACTTTCAGCAGTTTCTGTTCATGATGTTTTTTGCAGAAATTTAGCAAAATTAAAAGCTCGCACAAATCTTGCTGAGATTAATTGAATGAGTTTCTTGCTGATTTTCTGGATGGAGTTTGTGTAAATAAAAATATGAAAGGAGAAACCCAATTAAAGCAATAATATTCAGACAGGAACTTGTAACCTGCGTCTCTAATAAACTTGTTTTTGAACAATCCCTCAGGTCCACGTCTTCGACCCCTCGTCCCCTCGGCGGCGTCCCGTCTTGGAGGCGGAGTTCGGCGAGTACCCGCTCACCGCGCTGTCGCTGCCAGCCGCAGGCAGCACGGTGACGGTGGGGAACACGCAGGGTCAGCTGGGCCTGCTGGACCTGAGGGGGAGGGGGCTGGTGTGCGGTTGCCTGAAGGGTTTGGCGGGCGGGGTGCGGGCGCTGCAGTGTCACCCCTCCCGGCCGCTGGTGGCGTCCTGCGGCCTTGACCGCTTCCTCCGTGTCCACAGCCTGGATGACCGCTCGCTGCAGCACAAAGTCTACCTGAAGTCACGGCTCAACTGCCTCCTGCTGGCCAGCCGGGAATTGCAGGAGGGGGGCGGGGCTGAGAAGGAGGGTGGGGCTCAGGAGGTGAAAGAGGAGGATGAAGACGAGGTGTGGGATGCCATGGAGCAGGTGCAGGAAGACAAACCAAAAAGGAAAACCACAGAAGAACAACAGACGCAGAAGAGGAAGAAGGGTGGAGACTGAGAGGTGTTCAAGGTGCAACCGGCACGTGGGACATTTGGACTTCAGACTGAAACAGCAGCTCCATGATCAGATTTCTTCTTCTGACATCTTTAACAGTTTGTTCTTTTATAACTGTAATTATATGTGAAATTAAAGGAGTCTCTTCTTCCTGTTATGGATCATCTAACTGATCACTCATATTTATTATCAGACCGACACCTCGGACTTCCTGTTTCCTTCACGTGACAGGAATTAACGGAAGAATATTTAAATATTATGTTCCTGTTAATTTTAACACGCAGCTCAAAAACTTTGTCACATAAAGTGATGAGAGAAATATTGTGAGAATTTGGTAAATTAGTCTGAAGATTTTAGTTGTAGTGCCCCCTAGCGGTCTCTATGACTCCTCTCACTCCAACCGGTCATGCTCCGCCCACCTCTGAGCCTGGTTCTGTTAACAGATGCTCCGCCCACCTCTGAGCCTGGTTCTGTTAACAGAGGCTCCGCCCACCTCTGATCCTGGTTCTGTCGGAGGTTTCTTCCTGTTAAAGGGAGTTTTTCTTCTCTCTGTTGGAGGTTTTTCTCCCTTAAAGAGGAGTTTTTTTCCTCCTAGCTTATGTGGGAATTGTTGAATTGTTGGTTTCTCTGTATAATGTTGTAAAGTTCTGCTGTAAAGACTTTAATGCGTTAAGTGCCATGAAATAACCTGTGTTGTGATTTGGCGCTATAGAAATAAAATTGAATTGAATTGAAAAATTAAGAATATCAACGAACGAACAGGAAGTCGTCGGTCCGGTCGGTGGTTGGAAGGATGAAAGGTTTCCAACCATCAACCATCAGTAACAGGTCACGGAGACGGGAAGTGATGTCACAGCCGCTATGCTTCAGAGTTCACACAAACATTTACAACAGAAAACAAACAGGTTTAAAACCTGAAACGGACAGACAGCGTTCATCAACAATCTAAACTCTGATCCTCTGCTGCTTGCTACTTCCTGTCAGAAGGGATTGTGGGAGTTTTCCCCGCTGTGACTGGCGGAGGTCCAACCTGATCTTCTGTTACTTTAGTTACAGGGAGTCGACCTGTCAGCCCTGCGGCTCGAGCTAATCACGTGACAATTTCCTGTTTTCTACAGTGTATGAAACACATCCAGCAGTGGGCGCCAGACCTCAACTACTGCTGCAGAAAACTAACGTCAGACTTTATGTGACGTTGTTTTAAAGTTCAAATGAGTAATGAAGGAAACGATCGTCCCATTAATAATGATGAAGACGAAGGTGAGCGTTCTGTAACAGAAGAACTCTACTGGCCTGAATATAAGATGATTGTCCTCCAACAACAGGACACTCGGAGGAGACACTCGAGACACAACCTGTAAAGTTTCCCTGAGATCCTGCTAATCAGAAGAAGAACAGACTTCCTGCGATGTCATCACGTGGTTTTTCAACCTCTATAAAATCTCGTGTTATTAAACAAACCAAACTAGAATATTAATACAGCTGTTAGTCAAACTAACTAGTGTTAAAATGTCCCTTAGAGCTGTTACCGTGGTAACTGGATGCTTCCTGTCACTCTGACATCCTCTGAACACTGTGTTGGCTCTTCATCGCCTTCTTCATCGCCCCCTTCCCCACTCTCTCCCCTCCCCCCTCCCCGGCTGAACTGCCTCCGGCTGAGTCTCTCCGGGTCGTGTGACGCCATGTTGCTGAAGTCCCGGAAGATGTCCTGGAACGTCTCGTCGTCTCCTGAGGAACCAGAGTCACACGTTAGCACAGTCAACGGGTCGGTGGTGAGTTCATTGCTCACATAAAAAAATCTGACAAATAAAGACTGACCTGCAGCTCCGAAGACTCCCTCCGAATCTCTCATCTCCTCATTCATCCTGGCCATCCGCAGCCTGACGCATCAATCACAATATCAATAATGATGTCAATCAGATCAATCATGATATCAGTAATGATTTCAGTCAGGCCTGAACGTACCTGTACGTACCTGAACGTACCTGTACGTACCTGAATGTGCCTGCAGGAACCTGAACGTACCTGAATGTACCTGTACGTACCTGAACGTACCTGAATGTGCCTGCAGGAACCTGAATGTACCTGTACGTACCTGAACGTACCTGAATGTGCCTGCAGGAACCTGAATGTACCTGTACGTACCTGAACGTACCTGAATGTGCCTGCAGGAACCTGAATGTACCTGAATGTACCTGTACGTACCTGAACGTACCTGAATGTACCTGAATGTGCCTGCAGGAACCTGAACGTACCTGTACGTACCTGAACGTACCTGAATGTACCTGTACGTACCTGAATGTGCCTGCAGGAACCTGAATGTACCTGAATGTACCTGTACGTACCTGAACGTACCTGAATGTACCTGAATGTACCTGTACGTACCTGAACGTACCTGAATGTACCTGTACGTACCTGAACGTACCTGAACGTACCTGAATGTACCTGTACGTACCTGAACGTACCTGTACGTACCTGAACGTGCCTGTACGTACCTGAACGTGCCTGAACGTACCTGAACGTGCCTGAACGTACCTGAACGTACCGAACGTACCTGAAGGTACCTGTACGTACAGGAACCTGAATGTACCTGTACATACCTGAATGTACTGTACCTGAACGTACCTGAACGTACCTGTACGTACCTGAATGTGCCTGCAGGAACCTGAATGTACCTGAATGTACATTCAGGTACCTGAACGTACCTGAATGTACCTGTACGTACCTGAACGTACCTGAATGTGCCTGCAGGAACCTGAACGTACCTGTACGTACCTGAACGTACCTGAATGTACCTGTACGTACCTGAATGTGCCTGCAGGAGCCTGAATGTACCTGAATGTACCTGTACGTACCTGAACGTACCTGAATGTACCTGAATGTGCCTGCAGGAACCTGAATGTACCTGAATGTACCTGAATGTACCTGAACGTACCTGTACGTACCTGAATGTGCCTGCAGGAACCTGAATGTACCTGAATGTACCTGTACGTACCTGAACGTACCTGAATGTACCTGAATGTACCTGAATGTACCTGTACGTACCTGAACGTACCTGAACGTACCTGAATGTACCTGTACGTACCTGAACGTACCTGTACGTACCTGAACGTGCCTGAACGTACCTGAAGGTACCTGTACGTACAGGAACCTGAATGTACCTGTACATACCTGAATGTACTGTACCTGTACGTACCTGAACGTACCTGTACGTACCTGAATGTGCCTGCAGGAACCTGAACGTACCTGTACGTACCTGAACGTACCTGTACGTACTTGTATTTACCTGTACAGGTAGGCATTTTACAAACACTCCGTTGTCAGCAGCAACTCACAGTGTGACGATGTCAGCGTGGGCTGTTTCCACAGCGATGGCCAACGGGTCCTGTCCTCTCTCATCCGCAGCGTACTGATTGGCTCCTCTCTTCAGCAGCAGACACACCTGCCTGTGGAGGGCAATGAAAATCAGCGGTGTTGGTTGGTGTTGATGCTTGGTGTTAACAGGTGAGTGTGTGTCGTTACCCGGTGTGTCCAGCAGTGGCGGCAGCGTGCAGCGCTCCGTGTCCATGCAAGTCTCGGTGGTTGACGTTAGCTCCATTCTGCAGGAGGAACTCGCAGGCCAACAGCGACCCCTGCAGGCCACACCGAGAAACAACAGGGAGGACAAGAACGCATCAACTACAACCACCATCAGGTCACTGTGAACTACAACCAGGTCACATTTCCGTCTATAATTTTCATCATAGCAGCATCTCTATGACTACACATATATATCTATAACTATGTTTCTCAGATTTGACCAGCAGACAAAAACAGCATCATAGACCATAACGTGTCTGTGGTGGGTTGATAGTTATTGATCATCAATAACAGACCATAATGTGTCTGGTGGGTTGATAGTTATTGATAATCAATAACAGACCATAATGTGTCTGGTGGGTTGATAGAGTTGTTGATAATCAATAACAGACTGGTTGTATTTTTTTATACCCCGACAGCAGCTCCAATCAGCGCCGTGCGTCCCTCCTGCTCGCCGATGCTCCCGTTTACCTCCGCCCCCTCTGCTAAAGCTGCTGCCATGGCAACCAGGTCTCCCGCCAATGAGGCCCGAAACAGACTTCGCTGACCATGGCACTTCTGAGCTCCATCTGAGCTGCTGCTCCGCACGAATCTCTTCTCCACGTACTTCTGTTTGATCCACGTCTCCTTCTCAGCTCTAAAGGAGGACAAACACAAGCATCAGTCAACGAGACAGTCAATTAGCTCATCACTTCATTATTAAAATCATCACTGATAAACGTCCTCTGATTGGTTGGATCTTCGCTGATAAACATCCCCTGATTGGTTGGAGCTACGCTGATAAACATCCTCTGATTGGTTGGAGCTTCACTGATAAACGTCCTCTGATTGGTTGGAGCTTCACTGATAAACATCCTCTGATTGGTTGGAGCTTCACTGACACAAATATCACGTGATCATACCGAAGACTGTCGGGTCGAGGTTTCACTCCTCTTTCCTCTGAACACCTGGACTCATAGATCTGGTTCATCACATCATTACCCAGAACACACAGCAGCTGGAGGAGGAGGAGGAAGATGAAGAGGAGGAGGAAAAGGAGGAGGAGAAAGTGGAAGATGAGGAAGAAGATTAAAATATAAAATAAAGACTGAACAGTTTTAAAACTTTTAAATGTGTTATTCAACCTTGTGAGGATGTTTGTTTCTCTGCCTTGTTGTTGTTTGTTTTGTGAGGATGTTTGTTGTCTCTATCTTGTTGTTTGTTTTGTGAGGATGTTTGTTTCTCTGCCTTGTTGTTGTTTGTTTTGTGTGGATGTTTGTCATCTTCACCTTGTTGTTGTTTGTTTTGTGAGGATGTTTGTTGTCTCTACCTTGTTGTTGTTTGTTTTGTTTGGATGTTTGTTGTCTCTATCTTGTTTGTTTTGTGAGGATGTTTGTTGTCTCTACCTTCAGCTGTTCGGCCTCCCATGAGTCCAGAGTGAGCGATCTGACCTTGGACAGGTGAACCCCGAGGCTCCTGTAACCATGACGACATCTTATTACTTCCATTGACGGACAGACAGATGTTCCTGGGGGTTAAAGGTCACCTGTGGATGCCGGAGCACTCGATGCACATGGTGACGCCCAGGTTGATGGAGGCCCAGCGGGGGTCCTCCTCCCCACAGTCACAGCACCGCTGGTTCCCGGGACCCCTCATGGCCACGCCCAATGCTGCTGGCTTCGGAGTGGGGGGGCCCGAAGAGGTGTCCCCGCCACACAGGAGAGGAGGGGGCTCTTTAGGCTGTGGGCAGCAATGGCACACATACATGAAAAAACAAGAAAATAGGTATTTATTTCAGAAACATCAGCACCAGCAACAGTTAGACAGCTTAGAGCAATTTATTACATACAAACATAATGTAGAAGTAAAATATTACATGTTAGCTCAACATCATAAATAGCTAAATTACTTGATGTTAGGTTATTAAATGTCATTAAAGTAAAGTGAGCTAAATGCTTGATAAATACAATGTACCACTAAAATATCACCTGTTAATTCCAGGTAATATACAGTTAACTACACATTAAAATGGATGCGCTAAGCGCTGAGCTAAAAGTCATGAATAATAGGATAATGTAAAAGATGTGATCGTCAGACGTTCTTTGGTAGAACGTGGAACATTATTGTTCTAGAAGGTAGAACATTACTGTTCTAGAACATAGAACGTTATTGTTCTAGAACGTGGAACGTTCTTGTTCTAGAAGGTAGAACGTTATTGTTCTAGAACGTGGAACATTGTTCTAGAACATGGAACGTTATTGTTCTAGAACATTGTGTAGTCCACTCAGATGTCCTGGTGTCGATTGAGGACCTGCCTGGCTCAGTGGACCGTCGGCTCCCTCTCTGTAGGCCAGGTCGATACTGCCCTGCACGGCGCTCAGCCACGACTGCTTCAGCAGCTCCGAGTCAGCCTGCAGGGCACAGCACCTGAGGCAAACCCAGTTCATCACATCAGAGGACAGGACGGTTCTGAACGGTTCAAGAGGACAGGACGGTTCTGAAAGGTCTTACTTCTGGACAGAGAGCAGCTCAAAACAGAAGCGCCGGTCGATGTGCTCCAGAGATTTGACAGCACACAGTCGGAGGTCGTGGAACAGAACTGAGACCTCCTCCTGCACAACCAGAACCCAACACGTTACTACAGTTTGAACCTTCAGAGACACCATGACAACATCCTCAGACATCAGATGGAGCGACCGACCCGTACCAAGCCTCCAGAGGTTCTGGTTCTTACAGCTCCACTGGTCTCAGAGGACTCATTTTACCTCTAAAGTCCAACTCGGAAAATCTAAATACATACACAAATATATATATATATATATATTTACATATATACGTAAATATAAAAATATCTAAAAATATATACATATACATTAGATACAGATACAGTTATACATTTACTTGCATTTGATTGTGTGAAATAAGTTTTTGATCCCGTAGCAGAACATGACTCAGTACTTGGTGCGGAAAGCGTTGTTGGCGAGGTCAGAGGTCAGAGGTCAGACGTTTCTGGTAGTTGGTCTCCAGGTTTGAACATCTCAGGAGGGATGTTGTTCACTCCTCTTTGCAGATCCTCCAAATCCTTCAGGTTTCCAGGCTGTTGCTCGGCAACAGGAAGCTTCAGCTCCCTCCACAGATGTTCTCTGGGATGAAGGTCCGGAGACCGGCTCGACCTCTCCGTGACCTTCATGTGCTTCTTGAGCCGCTCCTTTGTTGCCTCGTCATATGTTTTGGGTCATTGTGGTGCTGAAGACCGTCCACGACCCGTCTTCAGTGTCCCGGCTGAGGGAAGGAGGTTGTCTCCCAAGATGTCCCCGTACGCGGCCCCGTCCGTCCTCCTGTCGATGCGGTGAAGTCGTCCTGTCCCCTCAGCAGAGAAACACCCCCAAAGCAGAATGTCTCCACCTCCATGTTGGACGGTGGGACGGTGTTCTCGGGTTCTGGTCAGCGTTTCTCTTCCTCCAAACACGGCGAGTCCAGTTGATGTCAAAGAGCTGGATGTTGTTCTCCTCTGACCACATCACCTCCTCCAAGCCTTCACTGAATCCTTCAGGTGTTCGTTGGTAAACTTCAGACGGGTCTGTCCATTGATCTTCTTCAGCCGGGGGACCTCGCAGCGCTGCAGGATTTTAATCCATGACGGCGTCATGTGTTACCGATGGTTTCCATGGTGACTGTGGTCCCAGCTGTCTGGAGATCATGAACAAGTTCCGCCGTGTAGTTCTGGGCTGATTCCTCACCTTCCTCATGATCATCGATGCCCCAGACCGAGGAGATCCAGACCGAGGAGATGCAGACCGAGGAGATCCAGACCGAGGAGATCCAGACCGAGGAGATGCAGACCGAGGAGATCCAGACCGAGGAGATCCAGACCGAGGAGATACAGACCGAGGAGATACAGACCGAGGAGATCCAGACCGAGGAGATCCAGATCGAGGAGATGCAGACCGAGACAGTTAACCAGTTGAGACGGGCGTCTTTTATACGGGTAACGAGTCAGGACGGGTGTCTTTTATACAGGTCACGAGTCAGGATGGGTGTCTTTTATACAGGTAACGAGTTGAGACGGGTGTCTTCTATACGGGTAACGAGTTGAGACGGGTGTCTTCTATACGGGTAACGAGTTGAGACGGGCGTCTTTTATACGGGTAACAAGTTGAGACGGGTGTCTTCTATACGGGTAACGAGTTGAGACGGGCGTCTTTTATACAGGTAACCAGTTGAGACGGGTGTCTTTTATACAGGTAACGTCTCGAGACAGGTGTCTTTTATACGGGTAACCAGTTGAGACGGGTGTCTTTTATACAGGTAACCAGTTGAGACGGGTGTCTTTTATACATTTGACCAGTTGAGACGGTTGTCTTCGAAACGGGTAACGAGTCGAGATGGGTGTCTTCTATACAGGTAACCAGTTGAGACGGGCGTCTTTTATTCTGAGTCCTTTCTTAAAGCGAGAGGACGATTCTAACCAACTGTGGGAGACAGAATTCTTGCTGGTTGGTCGGAGATCAAATACTTATTTCACAATCAAATGCAAATCTGTATGTATATATTTATAAATATATATATATATATACAAAATCAGCAAGAGATCAAATAATGATTTCCTTTGCTGTATATATACAGTGGGTACGGAAAGTATTCAGACCCCTTTAAATGTTTCACTTTGTTTCATTGCAGCCATTTGCTAAAATCATAAAAGTTCATTTTATTTCTCATTAATGTACACTCAGCACCCCATCTTGACAGAAAAAAAACAGAAATGTAGAAATTTGTGCAAATTTATTAAAAAAGAAAAACTGAAATATCACATGGTCATAAGTATTCAGACCCTTTGCTCAGTATTGAGTAGAAGCACCCTTTTGAGCTCGTACAGCCATGAGTCTTCTTGGGAATGATGCAACAAGCTTTTCACACCTGGATTTGGGGATCTTCTGCCATTCTTCCTTGCAGATCCTCTCCAGTTCCGTCAGGTTGGATGGTGAACGTTGGTGGACAGCCATTTTCAGGTCTCTCCAGAGATGCTCCATTGGGTTTAGGTCAGGGCTCTGGCTGGCCCGGTCAAGAATGGTCACAGAGTTGTTCCGAAGCCACTCCTTTGTTATTTTAGCTGTGTGCTTAGGGTCGTTGTCTTGTTGGAAGGTGAACCTTCGGCCCAGTCTGAGGTCCAGAGCACTCTGGAAGAGGTTTTCTTGCATTCATCTTTCCTTCAATTGCAACCAGTCGTCCTGTCCCTGCAGCTGAAAAACACCCCCATAGCATGATGCTGCCACCACCATGTTTCACTGTTGGGATTGTATTGGGCAGGTGATGAGCAGTGCCTGGTTTTCTCCACACATACCGCTTAGAATTAACGCCAAAAAGTTCAATCTTGGTCTCATCAGACCAGAGAATCTTATTTCTCATAGTCTGGGAGTCCTTCATGTGTTTTTTGGCAAACTCTATGCGGGCTTTCATATGTCTTGCACTGAGGAGAGGCTTCCGTCGGGCCACTCTGCCATAAAGCCCCGACTGGTGGAGGGCTGCAATGATAGTTGACTTTGTGGAACTTTCTCCCATCTCCCTACTGCATCTCTGGAGCTCAGCCACAGTGATCTTTGGGTTCTTCTTTACCTCTCTCACCAAGGCTCTTCTCCCACGATGGCTCAGTTTGGCTGGACGGCCAGGTCTGGGAAGAGTTCTGGTCGTCCCAAACTTCTTCCATTTAAGGATTATGGAGGCCACTGTGCTCTTAGGAACCTTGAGTGCTGCAGACATTATTTTGTAACCTTGGCCAGATCTGTGCCTTGCCACAATTCTGTCTCTGAGCTCCTTGGACAGTTCCTTCGACCTCATGATTCTCATTTGCTCTGACATGCACTGTGAGCTGTAAGGTCTTATATAGACAGGTGTGTGCCTTTCCTAATCAAGTCCAATCAGTTTAATTAAACACAGCTGGACTCCAATGAAGGAGTAGAACCATCTCAAGGAGGATCAGAAGAAATGGACAGCATGTGAGTTAAATATGAGTGTCACAGCAAAGGGTCTGAATACTTATGACCATGTGATATTTCAGTTTTTCTTTTTTAATAAATTTGCACAAATTTCTACATTTCTGTTTTTTTCTGTCAGGATGGGGTGCTGAGTGTACATTAATGAGAAATAAAATGAACTTTTATGATTTTAGCAAATGGCTGCAATGAAAAATGTAAAGGGGTCTGAATACTTTCCGTACCCACTGTATAAATATATATAGACATATATATGTCAGTATATAAATATATGTGTCTATATATAAATGTGTGGGTTGTATATATGAATAAATAAATACATTAGATCTGACCACCAGGTGTTGGTTCCTACCTTGTGAGACTTCCTGTAGATGAGCTGGTTGTCTCTGATGGTGAACCAGCATCTGAAACACGTTACAGAGTGTTTAAACATACGTGTTATCATGAACCACGTGATGAAGATGAACTGTGTCGGCACCTTTTCCAGGTTTTGGATCTCTTCCTGGAGCGCTTGAACAGGTATCCCTGGATGATGTAATCACTCCCAGGACACGGGCTGACCATGGGTTCACCTGAAGCATCCTGAACACACACACACACACACACACACACACACACACACACACACACACACACACACACACACACGAATGAGCCCCTGGCAGACAGGTGTGTGACAGATGTGTGTGTGACAGATGTGTGTGACAGATGTGTGTGTGACAGATGTGTGTGACAGGTGTGTGTGACAGGTGTGGAGTCTCACTCTCTGCTGGACCAGCAGGTGTTGGTTCTCCAGGTCTTTCCTCTGAGCTGCACAATCGGCTGACAGCTGAGACAGCTGAGGACAGACACAAGGAGAACGGTCAGTCCACAGTCGCTCATATGGGTTAGAGAAGGGTCAGGGGTCAGAGGTCAGGACCTGTGCTGCCATCATCTTCATGGTGGGTTCCAGGTCTCTGAGCAGGTCGAAGCCTTGGTGGAAGAAGGTGAACTGAGCGTGGACGAAGGAGAACACCTAAGGGGGGACGGGAGTCAGTTACCACGGTAATGCCTCCACGGCAGGTCACAGGGTCAATAAGTTCAGAGTGTTCCTGAACGCAGCACGGTGATGCACATGGAGGGATAATAAGTTCAGAGTTTCCCTGGGCTGCGTTCAGGAGCACTCTGAACTTCCTGATTCCCCCTTCTCTTCATCAACATCATCATGGTGGTCCATAATGCTCTAATGAATGGATCCTAAACTGAAAGTTGTTATTCATTCATTCAAGGTGCGTTCACAATGCTCCAACTGTTTAACATCTCCTTTAACTGTTCTAAAGCGTTGAACGATTACTTTAAACATTATCACGCCATGTTTCAGTCTGTGAGGTGAAAAGTTGAACTCACAGAGTTTAAGACATCGATCTTCTGCTGAGTCTTGAACGTGTTGAGCTGAGAAACAAACACAGAATAATAAAATGAGGAAGCGTTCACACGTTCTGCCTCCTGGTGGTCACGTGTCGTACCTGCAGGCAGTAATCCAGAGCGAAGTGCTGGTAGCACTTGCGTGTAGCGAGCAGCAGGTGGCTCGCCCGCTCGCCGTCACCGGCTTTGTGTTGGGACACCTGAGCGCTCTTCAGCGCCGCCATCTCCAGATCCTCTCCGATCCGGATGAACTCCCTCCTGGTGTCGGCCAGCTGGGGCAGGAACCTCGGAGACACAAACCACCATCACAAACCTGCCAGCCAATCAGAGAGCAGCATGTCTGCACAGTTCATGAAACACCAGGAAGGAGATCTAAAACAAGGCACAGATTGTCATCGTCCCTGATGGAGCTGAAGACGTCATGATAACTGGTATTATTATTATTATGTCTTATTATTACAAATTATATTATTATTGTTGTTGTTATTATTATATATTATTTTTACAATATAAATATTATATATTATTACACATTATACTATTATGAAGTATTATTATTATCATATATTATTATTACTGTTGTTATATATTATTATGTATTATTATTATTAAATATTATTATGTGTTATTATTTTGTATCAGGTTCAGGCAGCATGCTGCAGTCTGACATCACACACAGCTTCAGGTTTAGTCTCCAGGAAGTGATTAGGGTTAACGAGGTGATGGGTTAACGAGGTGATGGGTTAACGTGGTGATGGGTTAACGTGGTGATGGGTTAACGAGGTGGTGGGTTAACGAGGTGATGGGTTAACGTGGTGATGGGTTAACGAGGTTAACGAGGTGATGAACTCACTGGGAGCATAGGTTGGTGAGCTGCTGGCTGATGGCTCTCTGTGTCTGATCGAACAGCATCTGAGGACAAAGACAAGAATAATCTACCTGATCAATACTTCTCCAGGAGGACTGATGGATGTTCTGAGTTACAACATCGCCTCCATCAGGTCACACTGTGAACTACAACACTGCCTCCATCAGGTCAGATTTTAAATGACAGCACTCTCAATAATTTAGTAACATTTTGAAGCAGATGATAAAGACAGTTTCAGGTGAACCTGGGAACTTCTGTCTTTTACAATATAACTGAATAATTATCCTGAATGTGTCTCCACTGTGAGACATTCTGTTGTGGACAAAACAAAACAATTTACAGACACCGTGTTGTAGTCTGGGAGACTCTGATGGTGTTATTTCACTGTGGTGTTACTAAACAAACATTCAATCATTTGTTGACTCTTTGAGGTTACAACACGGAGAGCCGGATGTGTGTGGACTCACAGTGTGGAAGCTGACCATCTCCTGCAGGCCAAGGTTGAACTGGTTCAGGCAGGTCTGAGGGGAAGGAAACAGGAAGTTAGAGACATTTCACAGGAAAATATCACAACAGAAGGCGCCGGTCAAACGGCCCACCGAGCAACTGTGACATTACGACGGCGCTCAAAACCATCCAGAGTTTACACAACAAACCATATTCACTTTGGATTTGATGAGAGAAGTTGAATGGGAGTCTATGGAGCCGGAGGCTTTTTGGAGCCGACCTCTAGTGGCACTCGCTGGTATTGCAGCTGAAGACACTTCTGGATCAGAACCATTTTACAGACCTGAAGCTACAAACTCTTTTATATCCAGTCTGTGACGATACCTTTTAGATTATTACTATTGCCATCATTTAGCAGCGTACCGTGATGACGGCGTCCCTCCTGTGGTATGAAGAAAGTTCAGCCAGACCATTCAGGAACAGCTGATTGGCTGCACTATACGCTTGTCCCGCCTCCACCATCTTCCCACATAGCTTCATCACCTGATTGGTTAGAGACAGAGATGACAAACCAATGAATGCTCCGCACAGATTTCATCCACTCACAGTAATAGTAGTATCAGTATTAGTAGTAGTATCAGAAGTAGTAGTATCAGTAGTAGTAATATCAGTAGTAGTAGTATCAGTAGTAGTAATATCAGTAGTAGTATCAGTAGCAGTAGTAGTAATAGTAGTATCAGTAGTAGTGTCAGTAGTACTAGTAGTAGTATCAGTAGTAGTAGTAGTAGTAGTAGTAGTAGTAGTATCAGTAGTAGTAGTAGTAGTAGTAATAGTAGTAGTAGTAGTAGTATCAGTAGTACCAGTCTGTTGTGGCCAGTGCTTTGTACTTCGCTGTGGTCTGCTGGGGGAGCAGCATTGGAGCCAGAGACACCAACAGACTTAACAAACTGGTTAAGAAGGCCGGCTCCATCATCGGCTACAAACTAGATAGTCTGGAAAAGGTGGTGGAGAGGAGGACGCTGAACAAACTATTATCCATATTGGATAATCCTGACCACCCTCTCCACCACCTGCTGCAGGGACAGAGAAGGACGTTCTCCAAAAGATTCCTCCAGCTCTGCTGTCACAAGGACAGATACAGGAGATCATTCCTGATACAGGAGATCATTCCAGATACAGGAGATCATTCCAGATACAGGAGATCATTCCAGATACAGGAGATCATTCCTGATACAGGAGATCATTCCAGATACAGGAGATCATTCCAGATACAGGAGATCATTCCAGATACAGGAGATCATTCCAGATACAGGAGATCATTCCAGATACAGGAGATCATTCCCGATACAGGAGATCATTCCTGATACAGGAGATCATTCCTGCCCACTGCAATAAGACTGTACAATAACTCACCTCTTGCAAAATCCATCACAGTACAATAACACTGTTGACTGTGTTTCTTGGTTTGTTTGTATATAATATATATAGATATATACTGTACTGTATGTATATATATATATATATATATATATATATATATATATGTTGACTGTGTTTCTTGGTTTGTTTGTATATAATATATATATAGATATATAATGTACTGTATATACTGTGCATTTTATATTTTTTACTGCTATTTACTGCTATTTTATTGCTTTTCTATTATTCTATTCTATTCTATTATTTTATTATATTATTTATATTATTATCTTATTGCTTCTGTATGCTGCTGTAGCGAAAAAAAATTCCCCTTGGGGATTAATAAAGTAAATACCTACCTACCTACCTAGTAGTAGTAGTAGTAGTAGTAGTATCAGTATCAGTAGTAGTAGTAGTAGTAGTAGTATCAGTAGTAGTATCGGTGGTAGTAGTAGTATCAGTATCAGTAGTAGTATCTGTAGTAGTATCAGTAGTAGTGTCAGTATCAGTAGTAGTAGTAGTAGTAGTAGTAGTACCAGTAGTAGTATCAGTATCAGTAGTAGTAGTAGTATCAGTTGTAGTATCAGTATCAGTAGTAGTATCTGTAGTAGTATCAGTAGTAGTGTCAGTATCAGTAGTAGTAGTACCAGTATCAGTAGTAGTAGTAGTAGTAGTATTGTTTGTAGTACATGTACCTTGTCGAGTTGTGTCTCCAGCAGAGAAACATCCTCCTCAAACTGATCCAGATTCAGTCTGAAACAAAGAAACGTCATCAGGACTTCTGCACATGCTCAGTTTGGAGGGAGGTAGGGAGGTGGAGGTGCAGGTGGAGGTGTGTGTGCTCACCTGAACTCAGGAGAGTCTATGACACACTCCTCAAAGTCCAGCAGGGAGTCCATGACGTCAGACAGTCCTCCTGTTCACGTCACTGAGGGCAGCTGTTGATCAAGTTCATTGAAGCCTCTTCATCCTGACTCGTCTGCAGTTAGCCCGTTAGCTCAGCTTCTCTCTGATGTTTCTTCTTCAACTCTGCACAAACCGGGAAAAAAATGGTTCCACGCGCCTAGTCGAAGTTTTTACATTGGGCGGATGGACTCGGCCGCGTGCACGCGCTCCCGCCTGCCCGCATGTCTGCTCGGTTTGGATAAAAGAGTAAATGAACGGTGTTTGTGGCGGTTTCAGTCCGACAGCTGTCTGTACATCCTGCTGTTGTTGTACCTGTTGCTAACCGACAGCTTCCGCCCAACATCCGGTTTGTCTGGGTCAGACAACCAGCCTGCCTGCGGCGCCACCCGGCGGCCTGGGGTGGAGCAGACCAGGACGACGTGATTGATGTTGAACGTGGAGGGCCATTTCTGCCATAAATATAGCTATAAAAAATAAGTCACAATTTCGACTTATCTCATGATTATTATTTTCATCTCAATATTTTGACATTGTGATTTAAAAAAAAAAATTATTTATCTTTTTGGCTCTTTATCTCATCATTTACCCATCTCATCTCAAAACTCACTGATCTCATAACTTTAAACTATCTTACAAAGTCACTTTTTTAATCTTTAATTTTACTTCAACTGTCAGTAATGTGCTTTACTGCTGCCTTCATGTTAAGGTTAAACTCTTTAAATTTGTTTGTTTAGGATCTTATTTCCTTATTTTTATGTTATTGTCTGTTTTGGTTAATTTGTTTGTAAGCTTAAAGAGAAAAATCACAGCAAACGTAAAAAAAGTTTTTTTTATTATAAAGCGACTAGACGACGAGCAGACATCAGATCATCAAGGCTGGTGTGTTGTGGTATGAAGATGGATGATGGTGATGATGGTGATGGTGGTGATGATGAAGACGATGATGATGGTGGTGATGATGATGATGGTGATGGTGATGATGATGATGGTTGTGATGAAGATGATGATGATGATGGTTGTGATGATGATGATGATGGTGGTGATGAAGATGATGATGATGATGGTGGTGATGATGATGGTGGTGATGATGATGATGAAGATGTGTGTGTGTGTTCAGTAGCCAATAGAAACCAGGACCACAGTGACGTTGTCAGCGCAGCCTCGTCTCACCGCCTCGCTGGCCAGCTGCTGACAGGCAGCTTCAAACCGCAGCTCCTCCTTTATAAGCTCCGACCTCTGCTCAACCCCGCCCTCCTGCAGGAGAATAAGTCTGGTTTATTACCTCTCTTATTTTGGAAGGTTTGTCAGCCGTGTTTCCTGTTGTTACGACTGTCTCTATGTTGTGACCTGACTGTGAGATGATGAGTTTCTGTTAAAGAGACACTCCAGCTGTAATTAAACAGATTTGTGTGGTAGGACGGACAGAGACACACCTGGAGGACGGCGAGGACGAACTTCACAGCTTCATCAGCTGAAAACACTTTGAAGAGGCCGTCACAGGCGAGAATGATGAACCTGCACACAGGAGAGACGATAGTCTTCTTAATAAAACCACAGAGAAGGAGAAGGACAGTGAGGCGTCCCCCGAGGACGTGTGTCCTCTCTGCAGCATCATGAGTGGACGGTCCAGATGTTCTGGTTCTCCTCTGAAACTCTAGGGTACCAGAGGACAAGAGTGGATGTGATACAGACTCATCCTGAGCTTTACTGCCACCTACTGGACGTCTACATGTGTGACACAATGTCCAAAAGTTTCTCTCTTTTTAGACTTTAAATTAGAAAATTTGTGGTTCAAACACTTCCTGTCCAGTTTAATATCTAAAGTTGTGGAATAAAAACAGGATATATTTTTATTGATGGCAAAACAACAGCAACTGTTAAAACCTTCTATCTGACTTCATCCCTTCCTGTTTCCTGTTTCCTGTTTCAGTGACATTCAGGCCCAACCAATCAGGTGTGAGTGTGTGCGGCTGTGTTCTTGCCTGTCATTGGCCGTGAGCTGACACCTCCTCAGGTCGGGGGTTGAGATGACTCCGCAGCGTTTGTACTGACCGTCTCCGATGGACCGGGACACCTCGAGGACGCCGAGGACTCGGCCGTCCCTGCAGGAGCATAGACAGTTCAACGTGAGTCACACAGCGATCAGACTGATCGATCCACATATTGATCAGCTGCGGTGCTGGGGGACCTGACAGTGCCGCCGGCCCGCTGGATCCTCATCCTCTCCTCGTAGATGGTCGGGTTGTGTTCTTTACTGAGAGACAGAGTCACCGGCCTCCTCGGTCCGTCTGCTGCCGCCTCCGTCCGACACAACACCGCCTGCAGACACAGAGGGGGGCCGGACACACCTGAGCACACCTTGAAAACGTCTTAAAAACATTCTAAAACCAGTCTAACCCTGTACAGGAAGTGGATTCCTCACCCTGCTGTCTCCCAGGTTGGCCACGTACAGCATGTTGTCCACCACCAGCAGACAGGTGGCGGTAGAGCCATCCTTCCACACTGGTTTCCTGTTGGGAGAAACATCCTGTTTTTATTGCACCACGTTTAGGAAGGTCTCAGTGAACGATGACTTCTCACTCCGTCTTACTGGCTGGAGGCTTTCTTCAGGAAGTCTTCGTCTGTCTGCCGGAATGTGTCCAGGAGACACTTCTTAATCAGCTTGTCCAGGTTTTCAGGATCTCCTGAGACAGACAGACTCTGATCAGCTGATCCGTCCTACAAACCAGAACCACTGGAAACATGCAGGAACTCACCGCTGGGGAACTTCCTGGCGAGAGTCTGGTGGAGATGATCAGCAGCGAACCGAGAAGCTCGAGATCCACCGTGACCATCAAACACGGCAAAGTATGAGACTCGAGACCTGCAGGGGTCAGAGAGACACGTCAGAGACACGTCAGAGATGTCAGAGACACGTCAGACATGTCAGAGACACGTTAGAGATGACAATGGTTCGAGGATCGACCCCAGAACCCAGCAGCAGTGTTTGTGGGTAATAATGGATCCTACTTATGATGTCATCCTACTGATGATGTCATCCTACTGATGATGTCATCATGTCTTACACGTCTCCCGGAAGCAATGACAAACAGCTGTTCATGTCCGGCAGCAGCAGGTGAGCGTCCTGCATCTCCTCCCGCTCGCCGCGCCTTGCCGCCACATAGCCACGGAGCACCGGGTGGCCTGCAGGACAGACAGACAGAGTGAGTCCTGCTCTTCATGACTCCATCTACATCTCAGCTTTGATTGGAGGAAGAGAAACAAACAAACGTTGTGGTGGAACAGCTGAAGACCTTCTTTAGAAACTCTCTTGATCTCCTCCTCTTCCTGCTCTTGTTTATCAGAGTGACACTCTGAATTTTCTCGCTTCCGTTTTAATCTTTTATCCTCCTCTTCTTCGTTGGTGTTTGGTGGCTGATCTGAGAACAGAACCAGAATCAGAAGACTTCACAAAGTAACACATCTGTTTAATAGATGATCTTCGATCTACTTCAGCAGCAGCAACAATGTTTGCTTTTGTATTTGTTTATTTTATTTGTTTTTGTGTATATAGTTTGTGAGTGTATTTATTCATTGCTCTTATTTTTTTTCTAAAATAATTATTTTTATCCATCTTATTTTATAATATACGTATTTGTAAATGTTTTATATTGCGTTTCTATGCTGATGTGACTGTGAAGTTTCCCCACTGTTGGATTAATAAAGTCTAAATCTTTTATTTTATAGACATAACCAGACAAAACAAACCATCTCATCCTACCTTTAAGATGTTTTAACACCTTTTAACAGGAACTTTAAGATGTTTTAACACCGTTGGAGGTGTTTTTAATGGAGTTAAAATGAACTTGTATTAATATGAATCTCACCCTGAACTTTATTTTTAAATAAACGGGAGTAAATATAATGACAGTGGTGAAGTTGGACTTGTTTATTCAGTGGTTTAATTGTTTGTTTGTTTCCATCATGGAGCTGCAGATCATCCACATTTATTCAGATTTAATTTATCTTTAGTTGAATTCATTCATGGTGCAGTGGTTAGCACTGTCACCTCACAGCAAAAAGGTTCTGGGTTTGAATCCGGTCCTGGGCCTTTCTGTGCGGAGTTTGCATGTTCTCCCTGTGCTTGCGTGGGTTCTCTCCGGGTTCTCCGGCTTCCTCCCATCATCCAAAAACATGCACCTCAGGTCAGGTTACCTGGCGCCGCGCTAGTGGCAGCCTGCTGCAGCATCTCCCCCCTCAGAGCCCCCCCTGAGAGCCCCCCTGCTGTAGCGAAGACATTTCCCCTCGGGGATTAATAAAGTGTATAAAATCAAAAAAATAAATAAATAAATAAAACGGAGGTGATATTTTTAATGAAAACGTCCTCTTCCTCGTAGGTTTCATCTGGTCAATCGGCCTGTTTGGAGGTTTTCTGACGTCAGTCCTCCAGACACCAGAGAAGAAGACTGCTCTGTGTCTGTAGGTGTTAATTCTACGGTGCTAATGCTAACGTTAGCTCAGTCAGACCCGCTCTCTGTACGTGCACTGCTTTAACTGGGCTAACGGTCGCCTCCACGAGCTCTGCCGTTAAACTGTCCCCGGTCATCCACCTGCACTCACCGGGGGTCTGGGTCGGTTCTGGCAGGTCATCGAACAAATCCATTCTGATGGGTTAGCCTCACAAGCTAACTGAGCTAACTGCCGGTACCGGCACCGGTTTGTGTCTTTTCAGACAGAGTCGGTCAACGGATAAACTGACGAGTCTCTTAAAACGGGTCAAAACATTCTGAAAGTCTGCCGGTAAAAAAAAGTTCCGTTACTTCCAACAGAGAGACTGATGTCCACTGCACCGGGACACATGTCAAACACTGTTTCCGGTTGGTGCTTTCAAAACAAAAGCCTGAAAATACCTGAAAATGAAATCGTAACTGAAACTTCCCTTTTCTCCTTCCTCCTCACCTCCTCCCTTTCCTGTCCTTTCCTTCCACCTCACCTCTTCTCCTTCCCTCCTCTCCTTCCTCCTCTCCTTCCCTCCTCTCCTTCTTCTCCTCTCCTTCCTCCTCTTCTTCTTCCTCCTCTCCTCCCCTCCTCTCTTTCCTCTTGTCCAACCCTCCTCTCCTTCCTCCTCTCCCTCTTCTCCTCTCCTTCCCCCCTCTCCTTCCTCCTCTCCTTCTCCTCTCCTTCCCTCCTCTTCTTCCCTCCTTCCTCCTCTCTAACCCTTCTCTTCTTCCTCTCCTCTCTTTCCTCTTGTCCAACCTTTCTCTCCTTCCTCCTCTTCTTCCTCCTCTCCTCTTCTTCCTCCTCTCCTCCTCTCCCTCTTCTCCTCTCCTTCCCCCTCTCCTTCCTCCTCTCCTTCCCCCCTCTCCTTCCTCCTCTCCAACCCTCCTCTTCTTCTCTCCTTCCTCCTCTCCAACCCTCCTCTCCTTCCCCCCTCTCCTTCCTCCTCTCCTTCTCCTCTCCTTCCCCCCTCTCCTTCCTCCTCTCCAACCCTCCTCTTCTTCTCTCCTTCCTCCTCTCCAACCCTCCTCTCCTTCTTCTCCTCTCCTTCCTCCTCTTCTTCCTGCGCTCCTCCCCTCCTCTCTTTCCTCTTGTCCAACCCTCCTCTCCTTCCTCCTCTTCTTCCTCCTCTCCTCCCCTCCTCTCCTTCCTCCTCTCCTTCTTCTCCTTCCCCCTCTCCTTCTTCCTCTCCAACCCTCCTCTCCTTCTTCTCCTCTCCTTCCTCCTCTTCTTCTTCCTCCTCTCCTCCCCTCCTCTCCTTCCTCTTCTCCAACCCTCCTCTCCTTCCTCTCCTCTCCTTCTTCCTAACCTCCTCTCCAATCCTTATCCCTCTCCTCTCCTCTCCTCTCCTCTCCTCTCCTCTCCTCTCCTCTCCTCTCCTCTCCTCTCCTCTCCTCTCCTCTCCTCTCCTCTCCTCTCCTCTCCCTTGCTTCCTTTCCCCGCCCCTGACCTCTGATTGGCTGCTCAGCTGCGCTGCTCGGTCCTATTGATTGACAGCAGTGTTTGTGGTCAGTTTGTGTGGAAGCTGTCTGTCAGTCGGAGGTCCCACACTCACCGGGACCCTGAACGTCTCACCCTGACTGTTCTGCAGGTGTTTGCGGACCGGAACCGAACATGCGGTTCTCCGTCCTCCTCTGGACGAGCTGGACTTTAACTCTTCAAGCCGCCGCCCTGCAGCCTCCTCACCGGGAGGAGCGAGCCGTGCAGCCCGTAGGGCACCGACACCGGCAGAGCGACCGGGAGCAGCAGGGAGGGCAGACCGGGTGGAGGTGGCTGAGCACTGGCAGACCGACAACACCGCCGCGGCTGGAGGTCAGATGGACCGAAGAGACGCCCGGTGGCGGGAGGAGAGCAGCTCTGAGCGGGTGAGCAGCACAAACATCAGTTATTATTCATCCCCATCTCTCTTATAACAAACATGAGAGTGACATGTTGACGATGATTCATCCAGGACGGCAGCATGAGGAGCATGTACAGCAGGTTAAAGAGCGCTTTGAACCAGAACCTAAAGAGAGCTTTGAACCAGAACCTAAAGAGAGCTTTGAACCAGAACCTAAAGAGCGCTTTGAACCAGAACCTAAAGAGAGCTTTGAACCAGAACCTAAAGAGAGCTTTGAACCAGAACCTAAAGAGAGCTTTGAACCAGAACCTAAAGAGCGCTTTGAACCAGAACCTAAAGAGCGCTTTGAACCAGAACCTAAAGAGAGCTTTGAACCAGAACCTAAAGAGCGCTTTGAACCAGAACGTAAAGAGCGCTTTGAACCAGAACCTAAAGAGCGCTTTGAACCAGAACCTAAAGAGAGCTTTGAACCAGAACCTAAAGAGAGCTTTGAACCAGAACCTAAAGAGCGCTTTGAACCAGAACCTAAAGAGCGCTTTGAACCAGAACCTAAAGCGAGCTTTAAACCAGAACCTAAAGCTAGCTTTAAACCCCAACCTAAAGCTAGCTTTAAACCCCAACCTAAATAGAGCTTTAAACCCCAACCTAAATAGAGCTTTAAACCCCAACCTAAAGCTAGCTTTAAACCCCAACCTAAATAGAGCTTTAAACCCCAACCTAAAGCGAGCTTTAAACCCCAACCTAAAGCTAGCTTTAAACCCCAACCTAAAGCGAGCTTTAAACCCCAACCTAAAGCTAGCTTTAAACCCCAACCTAAAGCTAGCTTTAAACCCCAACCTAAAGCGAGCTTTAAACCCCAAGCTATAGCGAGCTTTAAACCCCAACCTAAAGCTAGCTTTAAACCCCAACCTAAAGCTAGCTTTAAACCCCAACCTAAAGCTAGCTTTAAACCCCAACCTAAAGCTAGCTTTAAACCCCAACCTAAAGAGAGCTTGTTCCGGCCCATTTAGTGTGCCTAGGAGTACACAGGAAGTAACATAACTGGTGATAAAACAACTGGCAAAAGGTTTGACAGAAATGAACAAGATAAGGCAGCTGCAATCAATGACATTTATTCACAAAGTAAAAGTAAACAAAAACAAAACCCAACTACCTGGGAAGTGATGACGTCAGGGTCTCAAAGGCCAAAACAATAAACAAAATCCCCATTCTAACTAGAAAAGAAAAGTTCAGCTGGCCTATGCAAATAAACAGAAAAATAATCCTGATCTCCCTACCAAGCCACAAAACAGGAGAAAACAGGAAGTACCAAAATAACTGGCAGAGAACCCCTACAACATCTTCACTAACAACAACAGCGTCACCAACAACAACAGTTTCACCAAAAACAATAGTTCTGTTGTCGATGCCGCAGGTACGGCAGTACCAACTCTCAGCGGCAGCAACATGCCAGGAGAAAATCAGAAGAGGAAAGAGTAGCACAGAATCTGGGGTTGATATGCAGCTCCACTGATGAATTCAGGACTCTCAGGTGTGGGTGTTTCAGCAATCAGGAAGGGGCGTGGCAGACCTGAAACACAAACACACAGCTCTCTTCTAAAAAGAGGCATAATGAGTCAGGGGGCGTAACAGAGCTTTAAACCAGAACCTAAAGAGAGCTTTAAACCAGAACCTAAAGAGAGCTTGAAACCAGAACCTGATAAGAGCTTTAAACCAGAACCTAAAGAGAGCTTTAAACCAGAACCTGATAAGAGCTTTAAACCAGAACCTAAAGAGAGCTTTAAACCAGAACCTAAAGAGAGCTTTGAACCAGAACCTAAAGAGAGCTTTAAACCAGAACCTGATAAGAGCTTTAAACCAGAACCTAAAGAGAGCTTTAAACCAGAACCTAAAGAGAGCTTTGAACCAGAACCTAAAGAGAGCTTTAAACCAGAACCTGATAAGAGCTTTAAACCAGAACCTAAAGAGAGCTTTAAACCAGAACTTGATGAGAGATTTAAAACGGAACCGCCGCTGCTCCGTCAGTTGAGGAGGTTCAGGTTCTGATCAGGGTCCTCCTGGACTCCTTCCATTGGAGGTTTTCTGGACCCGTCCAGCTGGTAGGACAACCGAGGTAGACCCAGAACACACTGGAGGGATTCTAGATGTCATCCGGTCGGGGACCGCCTCAGCAGGAGGACTGAATATCTTTGGACAAGCCGAGATATTTGAAGGTGAACATTTTCTGGAATTAATTGGTTTAATTGTAAAAACAAAAGACAGATCAGTCTGAGATGAAAGTAATCTATAAATTGGTGAATAGTTAGAATGATTGTTTTATATACAGTGAACCCTCGCTATAACGCGGTTCACCTTTCACGGTCTCGCTGCTTCACGGATTTGCATCGTGCATTGTGTTCTGCATTCTGATTGGCTAAACAGTCTCTCCGCTTCTTCTCTACCTGTTTGTCAATAACGTTGCGGTTTAATATTCATTACAGTTCTCAAACATAATCGATGGTGGCATGTCGGTTTATAAGAATCTTTTTGCCCAGAAGAAAAAAGAGCGACAACAACTACCGATAACTATGTTCTTCTCTCGAAAAACCACACCTGCACCGCCGGCTTTAGAAGAAAGAACCGCTGCAGAGCGGAGTCAGGATGCAGCGGCTCAGTCAGAAGAGCAGTGAAATACACGAGTCACTATTTGTCCTACTGTACTTTGTATTTGTTTTCATAATCATTTTTCATTTCCTCCCGTTCTAATCCAATGACTCGGGTCGCAGTGGGGCGGTGCCGATCTCAGCAATTTGAAGCCTTCAGTTCGTATTGATGATTAAAATTATTATTTTACAGTACAGTAGTTATTTGTAAAAAAAAAACATTTATACAGTACTTTTATTTGTTAAACAAATGCTTGGGCTTGTAAAAAGGTTTTGTTCTTTGGTTTCAATGTATTATGGAGTATTTCATTGTATAATAATTGTAAAAAAAATAAAGGTTCCTACTTCACGGATTTCGCCTATCACGGTTTCTATTTGGAACGTAACCCCCGCGAAAAACGAGGGTTCACTGTATTTGATTTTGATTTTTGATCAGATCAGTGTGACTGTGGAACACCTGAACTCTTGCTGTGTGTGCTGGTAACGGTTTTAATGAAACCCAGCGACGTGTTTATGTCCACCAGCTGCTGACAATGTCACCGTGTTCTCGCTGGTATAAAAAGCTCTTCCGTCTGATTCGCTGCCTCCTGTCCAGACTGGCCCGTCTGTGTGTATACAGGTTGAGAACTTTGTGTGTGGTAATTGTCACATACTGGTGCTGGTGGGAGCTGGTGGGGCCTCCCCCGCTGGGACAATATGACCAGTACCCTGTGAGTAATGATTAAATCCTCTGCAGGGAGGCCGCGTCCACTCTCAGCCGGCTACATTTCACCAACAGCTTCTTCTCTCCAAAAACCTGAATCTAACAACCAGTCTGACTCCAGTTCAGATCCCTGGTACTCCTCGTATCAGTACGTGTAAATGATGACCGACTGCCTTGACAATTCCAACCTGGACTATTCTATTCTATTCTATTCTATTCTATTCTATTCTATTCTATTCTATTCTATTCAATGCAATGCAATGCTATGCTATGCTGAATTGTTCT
The DNA here is from genome assembly GCF_029030835.1 of Brachyistius frenatus. Taxonomy (NCBI): domain Eukaryota; kingdom Metazoa; phylum Chordata; class Actinopteri; family Embiotocidae; genus Brachyistius; species Brachyistius frenatus. The sequence continues at coordinate 304,231 of NW_027210898.1, forward strand.
GGTTCAAAACTCCCTTTAACAGGGAGAAACCTTCGACAGAACTGGGCTCAGAGGTGGGCGGAGCATCTGTTAACAGAACCAGGCTCAGAGGTGGGCGGAGCATCTGTTAACAGAGCCAAGCTCAGAGGTGGGCGGAGCATCTGTTAACAGAGCCAGGCTAAAGGACAAATCCTCATCAAAGAGGACTCCAAGGTTCCTCACAGTGGTGCTGGAGGCCAAGGTTCCTCACAGTGGTGCTGGAGGCCAAGGTTCCTCACAGTGGTGCTGGAGGCAAAGGTTCCTCACAGTGGTGCTGGAAGCAGGAGATTGCTGGTCATCCAGGACTTATCTTTCAGACCTTCTTCAAGTTTTACTGACTTATTTTTTTCATCTCGTTTTATAGAAAGATATAGCTGAGTGTCATCTGCTGGAATGGAATGCAATGGAAGTTGATGCAGTGCTTCCTGATGACATCTCCTAATGGAAGCATGTACAAAGTAAAAAGTATTGGGCCTAACACTGAGCCTTGTGGAACTCCATAACTAACTCTAGTTTGTCTGGAAGACTCATTGTTGACATGAACAAACTGAAATCTATCTTATAAGTATTATATGTTATTATATGTTATTATGTGTTATTACGTGATATGTGATATTATAGTATATTTACAGCTGAATAAAGTGTTTAAAACCTGTCTGTCTCTGCAGCCCTCGTGTTTGTGGACATTGCTGCTGCGTTGGATGGACTCTGTCTCTTAAAATCAGGAGGTGCACCAAACGTGAGTACAAAGAGACATCAGCGTCTGTTGTCCCGCTCTGAACCGGTCCAACTGCTGGGAGTCTGAACGGAAACGTGGAGGTAAACCAGCGCCGATGCTTCTGGACCAGCTGCTCCATGTTTAATTTTTATAGTTTTCTTCCTTTGAACGCATCAAAAACAAAACCTATGAATGATGGAAAATAATGGAAATGATTCTGTTTCACATCAAACTACCACTGATTTAACAAAATAATCTTTTAACAATTACAACATAATAACATATGCTGTTTGTATAAATAATTGGCTTAATTCTTTCCAGTAAGTGAAAGATATAAATACATATCAGTTGAAGAAAATAAAAATGAGTTTGGCTGTGATTAATAAAATAAGTTTTAATAATTAGTCATTTAAGTTTTGTTATTTTTAGCTAAAAAGTCAACGAATAATCTGATTCCAGCTTCTCAGACTGAAATATTTTCTGTTTGTTTCCTCTAAAACTGAATCTTTCAAACAGAAATAGATCTTGAAAGTCATTACGTTGAACTTAGAGATTTAATGAACGATTTATCGTAAAATAATGATTATTTTCATCTCTACTGCTGGTCGGAGGACGTGTTCATGAAAACATGGACTGAAGTAAAAAAAGTAGACTCAACATGTGGAACAGACAACAGTAGATGTCATGTGAGTGTAGCAGAGTTAACATGATTCATACGTGTTTTCACACGGTGAAATATCACCGCTCCGCCTCTGAACGTCCTCCGTCAGCTGTAGGAGGGCGGGGCACCCTTCCTCCTCACCATTTAATTGGCTCATGTTTTCACCACCAGTTCTTGTCTCCACTTCCTCGTTGTTATTCAGAACAACGAGGTCATTCAATACATTTAAATATCTTTAGTTTTCTGCCAGGTAACACCACAGCTGGACAACAAATAGATTTTCTTCCAATCAACTCAAATTAATAGAATAATTTCTTACAAACTAAGGTTTCCTCTCCTGCAGAGCGTTTATCTGTTGGAGAGTTTGGAGCAGCTGCTTGTGACCTCCTACAGCTGTGTTACCGGTGTTGTTACCGGTGTGTTACATGTGTGTTACAGGTGTTGTTACCGGTGTTGTTACCGGTGTTGTTACAGGTGTGTTACAGGTGTTGTTACAGGTGTGTTACTGGTGGTGTTACCGGTGTTGTTACCGGTGGTGTTACAGGTGTGTTACCGGTGGTGTTACCGGTGGTGTTACCGGTGTGTTACCGGTGTTGTTACCAGTGTGTTACATGTGTGTTACAGGTGTTGTTACAGGTGTGTTACTGGTGGTGTTACCGGTGTTGTTACCGGTGTTGTTACAGGTGTGTTACCGGTGGTGTTACCGGTGGTGTTACCGGTGTGTTACCGGTGTGTTACAGGTGTGTTACTGGTGGTGTTACCGGTGTGTTACAGGTGTGTTACCGGTGTGTTACCGGTGGTGTTACCGGTGGTGTTACCAGTGTGTTACAGGTGTGTTCACTGCTCAGTTCAAAGCGTGAACCGACAGCAGAGCAGATTGATGGTTTCACACTGAGTCTGTTCCTCATGGAGTTTATATAGTCTGTAGAGCTGCAGAGTCACTGTTGGGTCACATCTTACTCTGTATATATCCATATATATATTATATATTAACTCATGCTGGACCCTTGTCACAATAATCACCACAATGTCTGTGCAATCTTGAAGCTTGATTTGTACAACAACAAAAAAAGTGGTATACTTGAATTGTTGGACATTTGCTTAACCAGAAAAATAATCCTCGATGTAAAAAATAATTACACATGTAATTGGTATTTAATAAGACATTTAAATGTTAAAGTCTTGATATATTAATATTAATAGATATTAATAAATATAGATAGATAGATAGATAGATAGATAGATGATAGATAGATAGATAGATAGATAGATAGATAGATAGATAGATAGATAGATAGATAGATAGATAGATAGATAGATAGATAGATAGATAGATAGATAGATAGATAGATAGATAGATAGATAGATAGATAGATAGATAGATAGATAGATAGATAGATAGATAGATAGATAGATAGATCGATCGATCGATCTATTCTCCTCTTCCTCCTCCTCCTCCAGCCAGATGTTCTCCTCCTTGCCATAACGGGGCGTTGTGTCGACAGTCCAACAGCTGTGTGTGTAGACGAGGTTTCCATGGTTACCGCTGTCGGTTGTCCACGGCAACGCTCTCTGTGCTGGGACGCCCGCTGACTTCCATCCATCCCACCAAGGCTCTGCCCCCCCAGAGGACCAGCAGACCTTCAGCGAGCCCAGCCCCCTCCCCTGCTGCCGGTTCACCTCCACCTGCCCCCCCCTCAGATGCCACGCCCCTTACCATGACCAGCAGGTCACCTGACGGAGAGGAGGAACCCAAGATCCCTAAATCTGGACTACAAACTCAGGCTGTCCACAGAACCAGAACCGAGGACCGAGGAGGTGTTACCAAACGGTTTCTGGCACAGGAGGACTCCCCAAAAGGTCTGGGTCTGATCAGGGTTGATCCTCATCCTCATCATCCTCCTCATCCTCATCCTGAGGAAGGTCCGACAGCAGGGAGGGGGAGGTGGGGGGAGATAGAACGAAGAACAGAGCAGGAGAAGACGGGAGGAGCAAAGAAGACGACACTGAGGTAATAAAACACACAGCACTCAGCCTCCTCGTCTCCTCTCTTGTCTCCTCTTCTCGTCTCCTCTCTCGTCTCCTCTCTCGTCTCCTCTCCTGGTCTCCTCTCCTGGTCTTCTCTCCTGGTCTTCTCTCCTGGTCTCCTTTCCTTGTCTCCTCTCCTTGTCTCAGATCTCTTTGTGGTTCAGTATATAGAGTTCAGTGATTAGAGGGTGAAGTTCCTGGTTCAGACAGCAGGTGGAGCTCCTGTCCTGATGACGGAGACTGTGAATGTCTTCAGTGGAGTTTTAATGTCTAAAAATGGTAAATGTCACATGACCGTCAGATTCAGGTTCAGGCTGCAAGGTGCTGGTTCTGGAGGGGGTCTGCAGAGTGCTGGTTCTGGAGGGGGTCTGCAGGGTTCTGGTTCCGTGTTCTTCATATAAAATGACGTTTGAGCTCCGATAGGAATGAAAATAAGATTTCAGACTTCGTCTCTGATGACGTTTATCAGCTCGTGTTTGTTCACTTTGCTGCACGACTGCTTTTCATCCCGTTTTAAATCCTCCTGTCAGTTTGCTGCCCGATGAAGGAAGAACGAACTGAACGGTCTGATAGCCTCCGTCTGACATCTGCTGCATGGAAATGGGTTTCTGGGAAAAAAGATTTTTACTAAAAGGCAAAACACAAAACATTTAACAACACAGTTTAAGTTTTAGACAGAGCGGTAACTAAATGAGTAGTTATACAAAGACAGGTAACTGAACGATTAGTTATAGACAGACAGGTAACTGAATGACTAGTTATAGAAAGACAGGTAACTAAACAGCTAGTTATAGACAGACAGGTAACTAAACAGCCAGTTATAGATAGACAGGTAAGTGAATGACTAGTTATAGAAAGACGGGTAACTAAACAGCTAGTTATAGACACCGGTAAGTGAATGATTAGTTATAAAAGACAGGTAACTAAATGACTAGTTACAGACAGGCAGGTAACTAAACGGCTAATTATAGACAGACATGTAACTAAATGACTCGTAATAGAAAGACGGGTAACTGAATGACTAGTTATAGACAGACAGGTAGCTAAACGGTTAGTTGTAGACAGACAGGTAACTGAGTGAATAGTTATAGACAGACAGGTAGCTAAACGTTTAGTTATAGACAGACTGGTAACTGGATGACTAGTTATGGACAGGTAACTAAATGACTAGTTATAGAATGACAGGTAACTGAATGAATAATTATAGACAGGTAACTAAATGACTGGTTATAGACAGACGGGTAACTAAATGACTAGTTATAAACAGACAGGTAGCTAAACGGTTAGTTGTAGACAGACAGGTAGCTAAACGGTTAGTTGTAGACAGACAGGTAACTGAGTGAATAGTTATAGACAGACAGGTAGCTAAACGTTTAGTTATAGACAGACTGGTAACTGGATGACTAGTTATGGACAGGTAACTAAATGACTAGTTATAGAATGACAGGTAACTGAATGAATAATTATAGACAGACAGGTAACTGAAAGACTAGTTATAGGCAGACCGGTAACTAAATGACTAGTTACAGACAGGCAGGTAACTAAACGGCTAATTATAGACAGACATGTAACTAAATGACTAGTTACAGACAGACAGGTAACTGAATGACTAGTTATTGACAGACGGGTAACTAAATGACCAGTAATAGAAAGACAGGTAACTAAATGACTACTTATAGACAGACAGGTAGCTAGACGGTTAGTTGTAGACAGACAGGTAACTGAGTGAATAGTTATAGACAGACAGGTAGCTAAACGGTTAGTTATAGACAGACTGGTAACTGGATGACTAGTTATGGACAGGTAACTAAATGACTCGTTATAGAATGACAGGTAACTGAATGAATAATTATAGACAGGTAACTAAATGACTGGTTATAGACAGACAGGTAACTGAATGAATAATTATAGACAGACAGGTAACTGAAAGACTAGTTATGGGCAGACCGGTAACTAAATGACTAGTTATAGACAGACAGGTAACTAAACGGCTAGTTATAGACAGACTGGTAACTGAATGACTAGTTATGGACAGGTAACTAAATGACTAGTTATAGAAAGACAGGTAACTGAATTAATAGCCACAGACAGACGGGTAACTGAATGAATAGTTATAGACAGATAGGTAACTAAATTACTAGTTAAAGACAAACGGGCAACTAAACAGCTAGTTATAGACAAACAGCTAACTAAACAGATAACGTCAGAGGGCTATGTTATATCTGGTTAGCGCTTGCTGCTTTTATCCCAACTAGCCCAGTTTGAATACATTTTTGCTGTCACTCTTTTGTCTTTATGTTTCTTGAAATCATCACTGATATCAACTGGAGTCTTTGTGAAACCAC
>NW_027210898.1:312500-383332 GCF_029030835.1 Brachyistius frenatus
AAAGAAGGGAAGTTAAGAAGACAGAGGTTTGTGGGAGCCCGCCGCTAGTGGCCTTCAGTGATACTGCATGTTAAGGCACTTCTGCACTCACTTCACTTTTCAGACCTGATCATGAAACTTTAAGTGAAGATGAATGTTGTCTGTTTGAGAGGTGATCAAAGAGTTCTGATCCAGTGGTCCTGTTTTATTCTGAAAGGACTCACCTCTTGTGTCTGTCTTGTTTCACTTCCTGTCCTTTGTATGATTGTTGGCCCCGCCCGCTGATTAGTTTCATCTGTCCCTCGTTGTCCTTCCCTCCCTAATGAAGGTTGTTGATCCTCCGTGCTGTGTTCAGGAACACTCTGAACTTTAGATTGCCCTTCATAAACCTTTAAATCGTTGCTGTGGTTGGACCAAACCTGTGGAGAGCAGCTGGGGAACGTGGTGCAGCTGCAGAGCCGGATGTTCTCCTCAGCAGCTGGTGGAGACCAAAACCAGAGCTGAAAGAAACAAAACCAGAGCTGAAAGAAACAAAACCAGAGCTGAAAGAGACTAAGATGTGACGCTGACAGCTGTTTGTTCAGGGAGGAGAAGACGGTTTATCGTCACAGATGTTCTTTGGGTTAGATTTGGTGAATTGGACCCTGAAATCAGAACCAGCGTTGCATCATCAGCCTGCCATTGTGTTGTGAAAGCATGCAGAGATAGAGAGCGTCTGTTCAATGGGGAGAAGGCCAACAACAGGAAGGGAAGAGGGAAGAAGAAGAGGGAGGAAGAGGAGGAAGAGGAAGAAGAGGGAGGAAGAGGAGGACGAGGGAGGAAGAAGAGGGAAAAGGTAGAGAGGGAGGAAGAGGAGGGAAGATGGAGGAAGAGGAAGAAGAGGGAGGAGGAAGAGGAGGGAAGAGGGAGGAAGACGGAGAAAGGGGGAGGAAGACGGAGGAAGGGGGAGCAAGGGGGAGGAAAAGGAGGACGAGGGAGGAGGAAGAGGGAGGACGAGGGAGGACGAGTGAGGACGAGGGAGGAAGACAGAGGAAAAGGAAGAAGAGGGAGGAGGAAGACGGAGAAAGAGAAGGGAAGAGGGAGGAATAGGAGGAAGAGGAGGGAAGCTCTCCGGTGGATCTGATCCCTGCTAAACATTTAGTTTGGACTTCAGCCCAGTTCTGCTCGCTGCTTTCAATTATCTCTCTACCTTTCTCTCTCTCGCTCAAACTCAGGAGAGTTCAGGGAAAAACTGAGGGGAGGGGGCAGAGGAGGGGGAGGATGAGGAGAGGGAGGAGGGGGTTCTTCTTCCTTCCTTCCCCCCTTTTTTCCTGCGACGCCCGTTTTCACTTCAGAACAGAGTGAAGTCGAGTCCGACATTCAGCACAAACTGTGACTGCAACACTTGACATGCTGCAACGCTCTTGTGCTCTGTTGTTCTTCATCTTCTTCTCCTCTCTGCTGCCAGCTGATGGACATACAGGAGGAGCAGGAGTGGGAGGAGGAGGAGGAGTGGAGAGGATCCAGGTGATGTTCACGCCGACCATCTGTAAGGTGCGCTGCAGCGAGGACCGATGTGTCAACTACTGCGAGAGAGGCAACGTGACCACACTGTACAGCAGCGCTGAGGGAGGAGGAGGAGGAGGAGGAGGAGGAGGAGGAAGGAGAGACAGCTCCCATGGTCCGGGCTTCAGAGTCTGTAAGTTTAACTTCTAACTCTTCATGTGTAGCATGTTTTCACGCAGTCGGAAACACAAACAAGTTTTTCTCCCAGAACATGAACAGTTCAGATTTCTCTAACGTGCAGTTCCACTGACCGCCACCAGGTGCTGCTCTACCTCACCCCATTCACAAAGCAGGAACTAGTCTGCAATGACTTTTGTTTGGAGGATCATCGTGGTTTGAACTGTCAGTCTGACTGTTGGAGGTTGTTCTTCCTGTTAAAGAGTTTTTCCTCCAGTCACTCATCTGGGAGTTGTTGTGTTCTTTTGTATAATGTTGTAAAAATTGAAAAAGTTTCCCCTCGGGATTAATAAAGTAAATACCTACCTACCTACCTACCTACCTACCTAAAGTTGTGTTCAGACTTCACCATGTTAACTCATCATCATCAGCTCTTCCTCCTAATAGACACTGAAACAGTATTTTACTGAGAACTAATTCGTGTGAAACTGCTGCCTTCAGTTTTTGTGTTGGCCAAAGAGAAGTTTTATTTATTTAAATCTTTATTTCCTGCAACAGACAGGATGTTTTTTTTTGTTAATCCAGGTGTTTCTAAGAGATTCAGGAAATACCTTCCGAATCAGGGTGAATGTTGTCATGTGACCTTCACATGTATTTCTGCTCTTCATGAACTCATCAGAAATCTATGAGAAAGATGAAAATACCAAACTGTGAATGACAAACAGTGAAAATGTGAGCTGGAGGTGCTCAGTGAGGTTTCATGTGTGAAGCTGCTCCAGCTGAGTCATGTGACCTGCAGCTTTTTGATAATTGGCTGAGCTGTCAGTCTGAAGCAGAGCCAGTGAATAGTTGTGAAGTCTGAGCTGACTTCAGGTCAGGGAGTAGTGAATAATTCCTGCTGGCAGCAGGTCTAAGCTGTTTAAAGCTTTTCTAGCAGATAAAAATCACAGTTTATCCAGTTGACCTCAGACACAAAACAACAAAAATGAGACAACCATGGTTGTATTTTAGAAGGGGGAGGGGCTTATAAATGATCAACAACCAGTGGCTCATTGTCTCATAGTCCTTTGATGACTTGCACCACAACAAATCGTGTGAATAAATTTAACCAAATTAAAATTGAACTTAATTTTTGCTCAAAGTGACTCGAGTTGGTTTCGTGCTGTGAAGAACTTCTTCCTGGTTTCAGTGTCTCTGATGTCATAAAGCAGTTTGTAGCATCAGTCTACAATAATTATCTATAAACATGAACCTTAGTGTCTTCACTGACCGTGTAAAGTCACCTGACTGGAGGACAATCGGGCAGTCGATTTATGTGCCTGTAATGTTTACTCCAACTCTGGGTCCCCACAATGTCAGGAATACAAGTACAAAGTTTAAACTAGCAGTGAGGTAAGACTGGACACACACACACACACTGCAGAGTACAAGGGAGAAGGTGATGACATCATGGGGTCAGAGGTCAACCCCCCTGGCCAAGCAGCTGTTCCCCCGTCAGCGTCCCTCTACAACCAGAGCAGCAGTTAAATACCGTCCATTAAAACACACACTGAAGCACCGAATGAACCAGATGTGTTTGAGTGGAGCTGCTGGCAGGCTGTGTGTGTGTGTGTGTGTGTGTGTGTGTGTGTGTGTGTGTGTGTGTGTGTGTGTGTGTGTGTGTGTGTGTGTGTGTGTGTGTGTGTGTGTGTGCGCGCGCACGCGAGGGGGGGGGCTCCTCGTACAGCTCCTCGTACAGCTCGGAAACATAAAGTCCTTTATCAGCATCTTTTCAGGGATGGTCCAACGAGACAGCAAATCCCCATCATTCATTTAAACTGCTTCGTTCAAAACACAAGTTTGTAGAAAAGTTGTTACTTTGTTTACGTCGTTGCTGTCGGTGCAGTATTGTTTTCCTCCACAAGGGGGTGCAGTGACCAGATGATCTGAATGACGTAATGCTGCTCTGATGTTTACTGTGAATATGTTAATGTCCACACCCTGTAATGGCTGTTTATTTTACACTGCCCCCCCACCCCCGCCCACCACCACCACCACCACCACCACCACCACACACACACAGACACCCAGAGTTTGGTTTCTGGGGTCAAATCGGTAAAAAACCATGGAAAACAAACACGGAGAGATGAAATCAATGAAATGATACAAAATCTGTCGCACAAACTAACGTGAACGCAACGTTGCTGCCACCTGCTGAACGTTGCTGCCACCTACTGGACGTTGCTGCTGAACGTTGCTGCCACCTACTGGACGTTGCTGCTGAACGTTGCTGCCACCTACTGGACGTTGCTGCTGAACGTTGCTGCCACCTACTGGACGTTGCTGCTGAACGTTGCTGCCACCTACTGGAACTTTACATGTGTGACATTTAGGCAGCCAAGTGTCCAACAGCTTTTCAGTGTTAATGAATGTGAAAAATAATTTGTGGATCCGCCCTGTGACTCAGATCAGCTCCAGAATTTAAAGTGTTCTTCCTCGGCCCATGTTTCGGCCTTCCACCAAGTTTCATGACAATCAGGCCAGATGTTTTCCTGTAATCCTGCTGACAAACAAACAAACAGAGGACATACAAGGAGGTAATCTTCCTATGAGCAAGTCAACGTGCTAACATGCTAACAGCATCATTCAGATGTTTGAAGCTGTTCCTGAGTTTGGATCAGAACCTGCAGCTCTCCTTCCAGCCAGTGTGACCTCAGGGGGGTTCTGCTCATCAGGTGACCTCTGGGTAACAATGCAGCAGCTTCCTGTGGCAGGAGCTCAGACAGGAAGCAGGAAGTGGCTGCCTGGCTCCACCGGTGCCCGGTCTGTTCTCACCACCATCCCATCAGGCCAGCAGGCTTTGTTTTAGACACATCACCTGACCTTACGGAGTGGGAGACACCCACCACTTCCCAGAATGCTTTTCCAGTCGTTCACAAAGCTTCTGCTGTTGAGAGGCAGAACATATTATAATATTAATAAAGAGGCAGCAGGCTAAGGGTGTCTAAGCTAAGCTAACCAGCCCCTGATTTACTGACGCTAACAGCTGCTTTCTCTGGTTAAATGATCGGATCAGGTGATGTCATCTAATCCGACTTTGTATTTCACGACAGAACTTGATGCTATTTCAATGGGAGTCTATGGAGACAGCCCCTGGTGGTCCTCAGTGGTACTACAGATAGAGTCTATGGAGACAGCTCCTAGTGGTCCTCAGTGGTACTACAGATAGAGTCTATGGAGACAGCTCCTAGTGGTCCTCAGTGGTACTACACTTTAAAGTACTTCTGCATTGGTTTCACTTTCTTGATCTGGAAGTCCAGTTTTATATTCAATCTGTTTTTTACACACAAAGGCAAATACCGGATTCTTCAAGAACCAGAACACAACGTTAAAAAAAAATCAACGTGTTTGACATGTCAACAAACTGTAAACAAACACTGCACACACCACAGCACCCCCTGCTGGTCCCCTGGTTTCACAGCTGTAGAGGAAGAGGAGGTGTTTACTACAAACAGCTGTTCTAATAAACAAACAGTAAACGTGTTTGTTTGTCTCCTGCAGTCCTCTGTCCTCTGCTCTGTAAGAACGGAGGCGTCTGTCTGCAGAAAGATCGCTGCCTCTGTCCTCCCAACTTCACTGGAAAGTTCTGCCAGATGCCCGTCGCCGCTGTTCCCGCCGCCGTCTCGCCCTCCTCCACCAATGAGATCATCAAGCCCGCGCTCCTCTCCGTCATGGCAGCCAATCAGGAGCTCAGGCAGTCCGAGTTCCTCCTGCCGCTGGGACAGAACCAGGAGGGGGCACGGTCTGGAGGTGAGTCTGACCTTTGACCTCAGGAGGTGTTGTGATCCTTTCAAGGATGAATTCATGGCTCAGAAAGTGTCTTATTATTATCAGACGCTTTTCAGATATAGAATTAACGTTTTTAATTAATTCTTTATGCCTTTTATTATTTTTGTTGACATTTTATTTAACTTTGTTATTATATATTTTATTATTGACATAAAATTTTTTTAAACAATCTGACATTTTAATATTTTATTATTTTTAGAGGGTATTTTTTATGTATGTTATTAATATCTTAGACTTAAAAATCATTTTATTAATACTATAGTTATTTATTGGAGATGTTATTAATATTTTTCTAATTTTTTTGGCCATTCTATTCATATTTATGAGACATTTTTTAGCCTTTTTATAAAAAGTTTTGGGGAATTTTATTCTTATTTTTGTCCTTATTTTAACGTTTATTTAAATGTTATATTATACCCTGTATGTATGACACAGTTTTTGTACACATTTTTTACATTTTATCATCTGCGGTTCACTTCAGGTTGAATTTGCAGTTAGACTTTATTAATATATATTTTAATTAATTCAATTGCTGATCTCAGATCTGATCTGATTTTTGATTCAATAAATTTTTTAACATACGTCTGCAGACCCCGGCTCCTCCTTTGTGAAGGTCCGGGTCCAGCACCCCCCTGAGGCCAGCGTGAAGGTCCACCAGGTGCTCAAGGTAAGAACTGTATCGGCTCCTCTAATTGGACGATTGAATTATCAGTCATCATAATGTGATGAATTTCAAGATGTGAATAAAAGTAACAAAAGTCTAGTTTTAGATATTGTATTAATACTTTAGAGATATATATTAAACATTTATGAAAAATGTTATCAAATTTTTGCCCTTATATTCTTGTTTTTTAGACTTTTTTTTTTAGACATTTTATTGATACTTTTCAGCTATTTTATTCTTATTTCAGACAGTTCGGAAGCTGCTTGAGAATATGTCTGATTTAAATTTTCCTACAATTTCACGGTGATCAGTGAGGATTGTATGATTACCCATGATGCACTGCAGGCAGGAACTACTCACTGAATAGTCTGCTGATTTTAATGTGATAAAATTTTAACAATGTAAAATTTATCGGAAGAAAAACACTCAGATTCACTTAAAAATAGAAGAATGAGGCTCAATAACGAGGGAACTGGAAGTAATCTCACCTGTAAGTATAATTTAATCATTTCATTAAAATCAGAGCAGGTAATATTTTATATTACATAATATTAACATGAGATCCTTAACAGACGAGTAGTTTTAATTGTTCACTAGTATTTTGATCTTATTTCACTGATTGGCTGCAGAACATGAACAAACGTCTTGGAGGCTCCACACATCCACGACATCACACGTTCAACTCTTCACTTCTACCTGTCTACTCTCATTGTTCCAGGTGTCTGGATTCAGTCCCTCCCTGAGGGCCCTCACCTCCTCCTCCTCCTCCTCCTCCTCCTCCTCCTCGGGGGCGGCAGGAGCTCCGGCTCCTCCCCACGGTGGCGTTCAGGCCCAGACGGTGAGAGGAGACGGCACCTACAGCCAGCAGTCGGGCTTCAAGTACTGTTTCAGAGAGGTGAAGGACGGACAGGTGAGGTTCAGCTGTTCACGGTTAAAACCACCACAAACAGGAGGAGGAACCAGAGAAGGTTCTGTTGGACCATAAACTGTTTTAAAAATAAATTCTGGTCTTTAATCCATCTACAACACACATGGTTCTGGTTCACGTTCACGTTCTGGTTCTGGTTCTGGTTCATGTTCATGTTCTGGTTCTGGTTCATGTTCTGACTCATGTTCTGGTTCATGCTCTGGTACATGTTCATGTTCTGGTTCTGATTCATGTTCTGGTTCATGCTCTGGTTCATGTTCTGGTTCTGGTTCATGCTCTGGTTCTGACTCATGTTCTGGTTCATGCTCTGGTTCATGTTGTGGTTCATGTTCTGGTTCTGATTCATGTTCTGGTTCATGCTCTGGTTCATGTTCTGGTTCTGATTCATGTTCTGGTTCATGTTCATGCTCTGGTTCTGGTTCATGTTCTGGTTCATGTTCATGCTCTGGTTCATGCTCTGGTTCATGTTCTGGTTCTGATTCATGTTCTGGTTCATGTTCTGGTTCTGATTCATGTTCTGGTTTTGATTCATGCTTTGGTTCATGTTCTGGTTCTAATTCATGTTCTGGTTCATGTTCTGGTTCTGATTCATGTTCTGGTTCTGATTCATGTTCTGGTTTTGATTCATGCTTTGGTTCATGTTCTGGTTCTGATTCATGTTCTGGTTCATGTTCTGGTTCTAATTCATGTTCTGGTTCATGCTCTGGTTCATTTTCTGGTTCGTGTTCTGGTTCTGGTTCATGTTCTGGTTCATGTCCTGGTTCATGTTCTGGTCCATGTTCTGGTTCATGTCCTGGTTCATGTTCTGATTCATGTTCTGATTCATGTTCTGGTTCATGTTCTGATTCATCTAAGACAGGAAATGTGGGAAACATTGAACCTGCTAAACATTAGCATGTTAGCAGTTAGCTCATCTCACTGTTGTCATTCATGTTGGACTATGTTTGCTGTATATTAAAAGTTTGTGTGTGTGTGTAGTGCCGCTCTCCTCTTCCTGGTCTGAGGAGCAGGGAAACATGCTGCCGAGGCATCGGGAAGGCCTGGGGGATCAGCGAGTGTGTCCTGTGTCCGGATCACAAGGGTAAAACCACACACATGCTGTGACATCACAACATGCGTCGAGCTGTAAACCAACATACACATTAGAAGTGATGTCATCCAGTTCAGGGGAACCAGAACCGCATTTTTTATATCTCGAAAAGTTGACTTCCAGAAATACGAATGCGATGTTGAGTCCTGCCAACATGTGACACATGTTTATAAAGCTGTCTTCCAGAGCAGTGGTCCCCAACCTTTTTTGCACCACGGACTGGTTTCATGCAAGACAATTTTTCTGCGGCCTGGGGTGGTTCAGGATCTCTGTTCTAGAGGACCCTCACTGACTCTAACTGACCTTCACTGACTCTAACTGACCCCCACTGACTCTAACTGACTCTAACTGACCCTCACTGACTCTAACTGACCCTCACCGACCCTCACTGACTCTAACTGACCCTCACTGACTCTAACTGACCCCCACTGACTCTAACTGACTCTAACTGACCCTCACTGACTCTAACTGACCCTCACTGACTCTAACTGACCCTCACTGACTCTAACTGACCCTCACCGACCCTCACTGACTCTAACTGACCCTCACTGACCCTCACTGACTCTAACTGACCCTCACTGACTCTAACTGACCCCCACTGACTCTAACTGACTCTAACTGACCCTCACTGACTCTAACTGACCCTCACTGACCCTCACTGACTCTAACTGACCCTCACTGACTCTAACTGACTCTAACGGGCCCACACTGACTCTAACTGACCCTCACTAACTCTAACTGACCCCCACTGACTCTAACTGACTCCAACTGACCCCCACTGACTCTAACTGACCCTCACTGACTGACCCTCACTGACTCTAACTGACCCCACTGACTCTAACTGACCCTCACTGACTCTAACTGACTCTCACTGACTCTAACTGACCCTCACCGACCCACACTGACTCTAACTGACCCTCACTGACTCTAACTGACCCTCCTGACTCACTGACCCTCACTGACTCTAACTGACCCTCACTGACTCTAACTGCTCACTCTAACTGACCCTCACTGACTCTAACTGACCCTCACTGACTCTAACTGATCCTCTCACTGACTCCTAACTGACCCTCACTGACTCTAACTGACCCTCACCGACACTGACTCTAACTGACTCTAACTGACCCTCACTGACTCTAACTGACCCTCACTGACTCTAACTGACCCCCACTGACTCTAACGGGCTCACACTGACTCTAAGTGACCCTCACTGACTCTAACTGATCCCCACTGACTCTAACTGACCCTCACTGACTCTAACTGACCCTACCCTCACTGACTCTAACTCTAACTGACTCTAACGGGCCCACACTGACTCTAACTGACCCTCACTAACTCTAACTGACCCCCACTGACTCTAACTGACTCCAACTGACCCCCACTGACTCTAACTGACCCTCACTGACTCTAACTGACCCCCACTGACTCTAACTGACCCTCACTGACTCTAACTGACTCTCACTGACTCTAACTGACCCTCACCGACCCACACTGACTCTAACTGACCCTCACTGACTCTAACTGACTCTAGCTGACCCTCACTGACTCTAACTGACCCTCACTGACTCTAACTGACTCTAACTGACCCTCACTGACTCTAACTGACCCTCACAGACTCTAACTGACCCCCACTGACTCTAACTGACCCCCACTGACTCTAACTGACTCTAGCTGACCCTCACTGACTCTAACTGACCATCACTGACTCTAACTGACCCCCACTGACTCTAACTGACCCTCACTGACTCTAACTGACTCTAAGTGACCCTCACTGACTCTAACTGACCATCACTGACTCTAACTGACCCCCACTGACTCTAACTGACCCTCACTGACTCTAACTGACTCTAAGTGACCCTCACGGACTCTAACTAACTCTAGCTGACCCTCACTGACTCTAACTGACCATCACTGACTCTAACTGACCCCCACTGACTCTAAGTGACCCTCACGGACTGTAACTGACTCTAACTGACCATCACTGACTCTAACTGACCCTCACTGACTCTAACTGACCCCCACTGACTCTAAGTGACCCTCACTGACTCTAACTGACCCTCACTGACCCTCACTGACCCTAAGTGACCCTCACTGACTCTAACTGACCCTCACTGACTCTAACTGACCCTCACTGACTCTAACTGACCGTCACTGACTCTAACTGACTCTAATGTACCTTCACTGACTCTAATGTACCTTCACTGACTCTCCACTGAGAAGTCATTGAGAGTCAATTAGAGTATTGACTCTAATTGACTCTCAATGACTTCTTGTAGATTCTGGTTCCTCTGGTGGAGACAAACAGAAACTCTAAAGGTTCTCAGACACACACACACACACACACACACACACACACACACACACACACACACACACACACACACACACACACACACACACACACACACACACACACACACACACACACACACACACACAGTAATGTAGCTGCCTTGTTCTAGTAGAGCTGACTAACAGTAAAGGAATGCAGTTCTGTGGGACTGTAGGCCGTTAACACACACACGCATACTTGCACACACAGAGGAAGCTCAGTTAGCTCACTCGCTGGCGTCCAGCTTCCCTTCAGTCTGTCAGAATGACGTAATCCACCTTTAAACCAGAGACAGACGAACACACTCCAGCAGGATCCGGTTTGGTGTTTGTGTTCTGAACAGGCGGCCATTTTTCTTCTAACATGTTCCACAAAGAGTGAAAAACAAACAGAGAAGTTCATATTTTAGTTTCACCGTGGCGCCCCTCTAGTTTTACAGTATTCAATGCAGAAATCAGCTGTCAATCAAACAAGCGGACACACCTCTCTATCTTCTCTCAATCAAACAGACATACCCCTCTATTTTTTCTTTCTAATAATAAAATAAATATTAACAATACAGTATAAAAATATTTTACAACAACGTTCATATATTTAAAACATTTGAGCTTGTTTCAGGTAGACTTTATATTTTTCAGTAACTTTATATTTTATTTATAATAAGTTTATATTGTTTAATAAGTTTATATTGTATTATTTAATAACTTTATATTATAGTATATAATAACTTTATAGTATGTTATTTTATAACTTTGTTATATTATTTAATGACTGTTATATTACTTAATACGTTTATATTATATTATTTAATAACTGTCATATTATTTAATACGTTTATATGTCCTCGTCTTCAGGTGAAACAAACAGCAGCTGTCCTGTTGGATTTGAACGAGGCAATGGGACGCAGTGCGCTGGTGAGTTTAACACACACAGATGGAAAGTGGGTCAGAGGTCAAAGGTCATGGAGCAGCCAGTGGAATCGTACATTTGGTGGTTTGATGTGACTCTGATAACATTTCTCTTTAAACAGAATCATTAATCAAAGCAAAGTTTGTTCTTTCAAGATGTCCGCCTCCATCGCTGTCATTACACGAGCTGTGTTTAGTCAGACGACCAGCAGGGGGCGCTCCTCTTTCAGTCGCTGCATAAGAAGAAAACAGACAATGGAAATGTTCATGTGAAGAGTTTCCTCCTTGAACAGCTGATCAAGAAACTGTTTGTGTAGAAACAGCTGATCAGAGTCCAGCACACCTCAGGCTCCTCCTCCTTTTTCATCCCAGTATCCCAGAATGCACTTCATCAGTGAGGGTGTAGATTTGGAGCCATGCTCACGTGTGTTATAACTTTATGAAGGTGTGATGTTGTTCCAGGTTTAGAAACATGTGCATTTATCAGAGAAAGTGTGACAGGAGACGTGAGGCTGACGGACCGCCTTCCTGTCAACGTCCGGCATCATCGCAGAGGGCGGAGTCTAATCTCTGGGACCGAACCAAACAGACAATGAAAACAGACAAAAAATGCTGCTCTCAACGATATCATTAAATTAATTATGAATAAATAATTGAATTAGTGAATTATTAATTAAATCAATTAGATAAAAAATAAAAGCACCAGATCATAAAATAAAGGACGTTTGGGGGATAACGACGTGAATTGTCAGGTGTCCGCTCGCTCGTCAAAACAATAAAAAAAAAAAAAAGTATTAAAACTTTCTTTGGTCTGAAACCATCCCAGTTCTGTTCTCTTTGGTTCCGGGTTCTACCAGCAGAACCAGAACCAGCGGGTCGTTTTTTCAACCTCTGAGTTCAGATCACTAAGCGTCTTCCCGTCCTCAACTCTTATTGGTGTGTGTGTGTGTGTGTGTGTGTGTGTGTGTGTGTGTGTGTGTGTGTGTGTGTGTGTGTGTGTGTGTGTGTGTAGATGTGAATGAGTGCCTCCAGCCGCAGCTGTGTGAGAACGGGATCTGTGTGAACACCAGGGGGAGCTACAGCTGTGTGTGCAGGTCAGGATTCATCCTGGACGCCTCTCATGGAATCTGCATCTGTAAGTCACACACACACACACTCAGTGTGTCTCTCAATATGTCTTTTTGTGTGTCTCTCAGTGTGTCTCAGTTTGTCTCAGTGTTCCTCTGCTTGAATGGGTCGGGATCTGCATGTTTTTTTTCTGCATGACAGCTCTGCTGGCGTCTCGGCTGTCTCCTACTGTTTGGACTCCCAGACGAACTCCGGTACATCTTTGTAACAAGTCTTTGCACTTCTGTGTCCTCCTCAGCCCAGAGTGTCATATCAGAGGAGAAGGGTCAGTGTTACCGGGTCCTGGGTTCAGGTCTGGGTCGTTCTTCCTGCTCCCTGCCCATCCTCAGGAACATCACCAAGCAGATCTGCTGCTGTAGCCGAGTTGGAAAAGCCTGGGGACACAATTGCCAGAGATGTCCTTACTTTGGTTCAGGTTGGTCTCACAGGAATAACTGTTCCTGTCTCTGCCTGTAGATGACAGTGTTCCTGTAGTTCCCGTCTCTGCCTGTAGAGGACAGTGTTCCTGTAGTTCCCGTCTCTGCCTGTAGAGGACAGTGTTTCTGTAGTTCCCGTCTCTGCCTGTAGAGGACAGTGTTCCTGTAGTTCCCGTCGCTACCTGTAGGTAGGTAGGTAGGTATACAGTGAACCCTCGTTTTTCACGGGGGTTACGTTCCAAATAGAAACCGTGATAGGCGAAATCCGTGAAGTAGTAACCTTTATTTTTTTTTTACAATTATTATACAATGAAATACTCCATAATACATTGAAACCAAAGAACAAAACCTTTTTACAAGCCCAAGCATTTGTTTAACAAATAAAAGTACTGTATAAATGTTTTTTTTTTACAAATAACTACTGTACTGTAAAATAATAATTTTAATCATCAATACGAACTGAAGGCTTCAAATTGCTGAGATCAGCACCGCCCCACTGCGACCCGAGTCATTGGATTAGAACGGGAGGAAATGAAAAATGATTATGAAAACAAATACAAAGTACAGTAGGACAAATAGTGACTCGTGTATTTCACTGCTCTTCTGACTGAGCCGCTGCATCCTGACTCCGCTCTGCAGCGGTTCTTTCTTCTAAAGCCGGCGGTGCAGGTGTGGTTTTTCAAGAGAAGAACATAGTTATCGGTAGTTGTTGTCGCTCTTTTTTCTTCTGGGCAAAAAGATTCTTATAAACCGACATGCCACCATCGATTATTTTTAATTTGGCAAGCTGTTTTACGTACGTGTACATATTAAACCGCAACGTTATTGACAAACAGGTAGAGAAGAAGCCGAGAGACTGTTTAGCCAATCAGAATGCAGAACACAATGCACGATGCAAATCCGTGAAGCAGCGAGACCGTGAAAGGTGAACCGCGTTATAGCGAGGGCTCACTGTATACTTTATTAATCCCGAGGGGAAATTTTTTCGCCACAGCAGCATACATACAGAAGCAATAATAGAAACAATAGAATAAAACACTAGAATAGAATAATATAATAGAAAAGCAATAAAATAAAATAGCAGTAAAAAATATAAATATAAAATATAAAATGCACAGTATATACAGTATATATACAGTACATTATATATCTATATATAATATACAACAAACCAATAAACACAGTCAACATATATATATATATATATATATATATATATATATATATATATATATGTATATATATATATACACATACAGTACAGTATATATCTATATATATAATATACAAGCAACCAAGAAACACAGTCAACAGTGTTATTGTACTGTGATGGATTTTGCCAGAGGTGAGTTATTGTAAAGTCTTATGGCAGTGGGCAGGAATGATCTCCTGTATCTGGAATGATCTCCTGTATCAGGAATGATCTCCTGTATCTGGAATGATCTCCTGTATCAGGAATGATCTCCTGTATCAGGAATGATCTCCTGTATCTGGAATGATCTCCTGTATCTGGAATGATCTCCTGTATCTGGAATGATCTCCTGTATCAGGAATGATCTCCTGTATCAGGAATGATCTCCTGTATCTGGAATGATCTCCTGTATCTGGAATGATCTCCTGTATCTGGAATGATCTCCTGTATCTGGAATGATCTCCTGTATCAGGAATGATCTCCTGTATCTGTCCTTGTGACAGCGGAGCTGGAGGAACCTTTTAGAGAAAGTCCTCCGCTGTCCCTGCAGCAGGTGGTTGAGAGGGTGGACAGGATTATCCAAGATGGACAATAGTTTGTTCAGCGTCCTCCTCTCCACCACCTTTTCCAGACTATCTAGTTTGTAGCCGATGATGGAGCCGGCCTTCTTAACCAGTTTGTTAAGTCTGTTGGTGTCACCGGCTCCAATGCTGCTCCCCCAGCAGACCACAGTGAAGTACAAAGCACTGGCCACAACAGACTGGTAAAACATCTCCAACATCTCGCTGCACACATTGAAGGATCAAAGTTTCCTCAAGAAAAAGAGTCGACTCATCACCTTCTTGTAGACAGCATTGATGTTGGTCTTCCATTTCAGTCTGTTGTCGTTAAATACTAATAATACTAATAACAAGGGGAGGGGAGCTGCCGCAACAGGCTGCCGCTAGTGCGGCGCCATCTTATGTAGAGGACAGTGTTTCTGTAGTTCCTGTCTCTGCCTGTAGAGGACAGTGTTTCTGTAGTTCCTGTCTCTGCCTGTAGAGGACAGTGTTCCTGTAGTTCCTGTCTCTGCGTGTAGAGGACAGTGTTTCTGTAGTTCCTGTCTCTGCCTGTAGAGGACAGTGTTTCTGTAGTTCCTGTCTCTGCCTGTAGAGGACAGTGTTTCTGTAGTTTCAGATGATGTTGTTCAGATGTGTCCCCTCTCGTCCCACTGTGTCCTCCAGTGTCCTTTAAGGAGATCTGTCCAGCCGGTCCTGGGTACCACTACTCAGCTTCAGCTCTTCAGTTCAACCAGAGAGCCACCGAGCAGCTGGGCAGCCAAGGAGCTCCAGTTGTAACCAACGGCAACCAGGATAACCAAGGTAGCTGCTCAGTGCTCTGTCAGGTGTTTGTTTTCTGTTCAGTATTACAGGACTGATAGACATTGATTATGGATCTGTGATGTCACTCAGGACAGATGTGAATAAATGTTCTCTCTGCCTCCATCCTCCTCTCAGGTTCTGCTTCTGGGTCCAGTAGTGGAGGAGCCTCCAGATCTCAGCACAAACCTTCTTCCTCTGGTGGAGCCGGTACCTCCAGCTCTGCTTCAGCTGGTACCAGACCCAGTCTAACCCTGCCTCAACCTCAACCTCAACCTCACCTTCAGCCTCAGCCTCCGCCTCAGGCCCGCCCAGCAGGCAGCTCTCCCTCATCCAGACCCGTACAGCCTGGCAGCGCCGGTACCACGGCCTCCCAGGGCAGACCCGGGGCCCCGCAGAGCCGGTCTGACTCTACCCCGTCACTCACAATACAGCCGAAACCTCAGGCTCCGTCCTCCGGTAGTCAAGGTAACGGACTTGAATAATAATGATAATAATAGCAATAATACTTATTATTAGATATAATATATTATCTAATAATAAAAGCATATTTAATAATTATATATATGTTTTATTATGATATAGGTTAGGTTAGGTAGTTACTTTATTAATCCCCGAGGGGAAATGTTTTGGCTACAGCAGCATACAGAAGCAATAAGATAATATAATAATAGAACAATAGAAAAGCGATAAAATAGCAGTAAAAAATATAAAATATAAATATAAAATATAAAATGCACAGTATATGCAGTACAGTATATATATATTATATACAAACAAACCAAGAAACACAGGCAACAGTGTTATTGTTATGTGATGGATTTTGCCAGAGGTGAGTTATTGTACAGTCTTATTGTGGTCGGCAGGAATGATCTCCTGTATCTGAAATGATCTGCTGTATCAGGAATGATCTCCTGTATCTGGAATGATCTCCTGTATCTGGAATGATCTGCTGTATCAGGAATGATCTGCTGTATCAGGAATGATCTCCGGTATCTGGAATGATCTCCTGTATCTGGAATGATCTCCTGTATCTGGAATGATCTGCTGTATCAGGAATGATCTCCTGTATCAGGAATGATCTCCTGTATCTGGAATGATCTCCTGTATCTGGAATGATCTCTTGTATCTGAAATGATCTGCTGTATCAGGAATGATCTCCTGTATCTGGAATGATCTCCTGTATCAGGAATGATCTCCTGTATCTGGAATAATCTGCTGTATCAGGAATGATCTCCTGTATCTGGAATGATCTCCAGTATCAGGAATGATCTGCTGTATCAGGAATGATCTCCTGTATCTGGAATGATCTCCTGTATCAGGAATGATCTGCTGTATCAGGAATGATCTGCTGTATCAGGAATGATCTCCTGTATCTGGAATGATCTCCTGTATCTGAAATGATCTGCTGTATCAGGAATGATCTCCTGTATCTGGAATGATCTCCTGTATCTGGAATGATCTGCTGTATCAGGAATGATCTGCTGTATCAGGAATGATCTCCTGTATCTGGAATGATCTCCTGTATCTGGAATGATCTCCTGTATCAGGAATGATCTCCTGTATCTGGAATGATCTCCTGTATCAGGAATGATCTCCTGTATCTGGAATGATCTCCTGTATCTGGAATGATCTCCTGTATCAGGAATGATCTCCTGTATCAGGAATGATCTCCTGTATCTGGAATGATCTCCTGTATCTGGAATGATCTCCTGTATCAGGAATGATCTCCTGTATCTGGAATGATCTCCTGTATCTGGAATGATCTCCTGTATCTGGAATGATCTCCTGTATCAGGAATGATCTCCTGTATCTGTCCTTGTGACAGCGGAGCTGGAGGAATCTTTTGGAGAACGTCCTTCTCTGTCCCTGCAGCAGGTGGTGGAGAGGGTGGTCAGGATTATCCAATATGGATAATAGTTTGTTCAGCGTCCTCCTCTCCACCACCTTTTCCAGACTGTCCAGTTTGTAGCCGATGATGGAGCCGGCCTTCTTAACCAGTTTGTTAAGTCTGTTGGTGTCACCGGCTCCAATGCTGCTCCCCCAGCAGACCACAGTGAAGTACAAAGCACTGGCCACAACAGATGGTAGAACATCTCCAACATCTCGCTGCACACATTGAAGGATCGAAGTTTCCTCAAGAAAAAGAGTCGACTCATCCCCTTCTTGTAGACAGCATTGATGTTGGTCTTCCAGTTTAGTCTGTTGTCATGGAGACACCAGGTACTTGTACTCCTCAACCATGTCCACCTCCTCTCCCAGAACTCTCAGCGGTTGTGGAGCCGTCGTCTTCCTCCTGAAGTCAACCACCATCTCTCTGGTCTTGGCCATGTTCAGGAGCAGGTGATTTCTACCAGCCCACTCCACAAAGTCCTCCACTACTGCCCTGTGCTCCTCCTCCCGTCCACCCCTTATACACCGTCCACTGACTCCTCCTCCCATCCATCCCTTATACATCCGACCACTGCAGAGTCATCAGAGAACTTCTGCAGATGTCTTGACTCTGAGTTGTTCTGGAAGTCAGTGGTGTAGAAGGTGAACAAGAAGGAGACAGAACAGTTCCCTGAGGAGCTCCAGTACCACTGACCACCGTATCAGACAGCACACTGCCCAGACGGACAAACTGTGGTCTGCCTGTCAGGTAGTCATTGATCCAGGAGACGGTGGACGTGTCCACCCCCACCACCCGCAGCTTCTCACTCAGCAGCAGTGGTTGGATGGTGTTGAATGCACTGGAGAAATCAAAGAAAGTGATTCTCACAGAGTCACTGGTTCCGTCCAGGTGAGACTGAGCTTGTTGCAGCAGGTAGATGATGGCGTCGTCCACTCCCACATGAGGCTTGTACGAAAATTGCAGTGGGTCCAGAGAAGATTTCACCAGCGGCCTGAGGTGGGCCAAGACCAGCCTCTCCAGCACATATAAAAAGTTTAATAGTAATAAAAGTGCTTAAAGTGGTTGACGAAGGTTTAAAACCAAAATAAAATGGAACCAGTTTGAAAACTTTTCCAGATAAAAAAAAAAAGAAGAAAAAAAGAAGAAGTGGGCGTGGCCTACAGCAGCAGCTGTGGCTCCATCTGAGGAAGGTGTGGATGTAGAGCGTTTGGACATGTGACCCAGGAGTTATTCAACAAAACAAAGATGTATTATAGCGCCCCCTAATGGCTGACATGGATTCTTTTGGTTTGAGGGCTCGTTTTCTTCCATTAAAACTCGACCCTGTTCATGTTCTGGTCTCGGCTCCCAGCAGGCGGTCGGTCCTCCTCCGGGTCGCAGCCCAATCAGCCGGCAGCCAGAGGGGACTCTCTTCCTGCTCTGGCCCAGCCCCAGAGCCCCGAGCGGGGGTCCAGACCCAGCAGAGAGCCCCCCACCCTGCAGAACAGACCGGCTGTGAGCCCGACGACCCGGCCTACCAGAGTCCAGGGTGAGTCCGGACGGGACAGTCAGTACGTTTCAGAGGGACATTTATTTTCTTTGATCATCAGGACTTAAAGTTCATAATTATCTGTCAGTTTTAAAAAGGAACCGACTCTTAACTGTTTAATTCAAAGGTAACAGGTTCGAATCCTGGCTAACCGGACCTTCACTGCATGTGGTTCTGCTGCTCCGTCTGCACTGCTGCTGCCAATTTAAAGCTTAAAATTCAGAAACAGGAAATTTGAAAGAAATGTCAAAATATTTTTAGTTCATGAACATTTATTGAATCCAGAACAGGTTCAGTGTGACGATGAGGTCACAGAGTCTATAAACCCTTCAAAGGTCCGAACTGAATGACATGAAGTCCTTCAATCATCCTGAAACCTGCTGCAGTGTTTGGATGTGTTAGATTCATCGGGCCGGGGTTAGCGGACGTTCTGAGGTTTTCATGACACATCAATGAGTCCAGCAGGAGAACGTTTGATTTCTCCACCAGTGCGTCATCGAGAGGAAACAGGAAAAATGTGAAGTTCATTTGAGTTAAAACTCTGATGGAACACGTTTACAGCTGTGTGTGTGTGTGTGTGTGTGTGTGCGTGCGTGCGTGTGTGCGTGTGTGCGTACAGCAGTGCGAGGTGTGTGTGAGAGCAGACCAGGTGTGTGTGGCCGTGGTCGCTGTGTGGATCAACCGGGGGGGAAACACACCTGTGTGTGTGATCAGGGATACCAGCACAACTCTCAGCACACACACTGCCAAGGTGAGACACACACACACACACACACACACACACACACACATCTTGAGAGACGTTGCTGATGTATATTTTGACATGTTGTACGTAACGTGTTCTGTGATGAATCCTCAGACATCGATGAATGCCAGCAGAATCCCTGTAGCAACGGTCGCTGTGACAACATGCCAGGAAGCTACAGGTGTGTCTGTCGCCTTGGTTACAGGCTCACCGGCAACACCTGCACAGGTAAACCGTCTTTTTTTAACGGACCAATGAACGACATCATGAGGAGTTATGGATAATAGAGCTGCAGCTGACGGCTGTTTTCAGTGTTGATAATTGTTTGGTCTGAACAACATTAGAATGAATAAAACCATACAATAAATAATTGATTATCAAAAATGGATTAGATTAATATTTTGCTGATCTACTGCAGATGAATTGATCGTTTTTACTATTTGTTTGTGCAACTGGACGGTTTCAGATGTGGACGAGTGTGACGACCCGCTGCAGTGTCCCGGTCAGGAGTGCATCAACACGCAGGGATCGTACCGCTGCCGGTCCTGTCAGCCGGGCTACGGACTGCTCAACAGGCTCTGCACAGGTACCACACACCTGCACACGTACCACACACTTGCACACGTACCACACCTGCACACATACCACACCTGCACAGGTAATACACACTGATGGTCCGTCCTCCACCTGCAGAAGGTGTGTGTTTTAAATGATGCTCTTCATGTGATCCGGTCATGTGACTGTCTGCAGACATCGATGAGTGTCGTCAGGCTCCCTGCTCCAGCGGTCGCTGTGAAAACACACCTGGAAGCTACCGCTGTGTCTGTCGCCATGGTTACAAGATCCAGAATAACACGTGTACAGGTACGGCTCATTTAACTGCAGCAGAGTAAATCTACTTGCTGGTAGATGGATGTTAGCTTTGAACAAAGCTATGCTAGCCGCTCCCACCTGTTTCCAGTCTTTATGCTAAGCTAAGCTAACCAGCTGCAGAGAGTAACAACTCAAATCAATCAACTAAATCAATCAATTAAATTAACAGCAAGACAGGAAATAAATGTGCGTGTGCGTGTGCGTGCGCGTGTGCGTGTTCAGATGTAGACGAGTGTGTGGAGCCGTCACAGTGTCCCGGCCAGATGTGTGTGAACTCTGTGGGATCGTACAGGTGTGTGTCCTGTCGACCAGGATACACACTGACCAACAGACAGTGCACAGGTACACACACACACACACACACACACACACACACACACACACACACACACACACACACACACACACACACACACACACACACACACACACACACACACACACACACACACACACACACACACTGATTTCCATCCTTTCAGAGGGATTGGAAGGACATTTTGGGGAATATGAGGACGTGAGTCTGAGTTTAGGAACTGGAACAGCCAGCGACACAACACTGCCCCCATCGGGTCATAGGGGAAACTACAACATCATCCTCTATATCAGAGGTCTTGAACAGGGGGTCCGCAGAGGTACTGCAGGGGGTCTGTAAAATTTTTGGTTGATCAGACAATTTTTCATATTTTATTCTTTTACCAAATTTTTTCCCACAAATTGAAGTGTCTTTAAATACACATTAACATAAATCCAACATATTGTAGTGAATGGATAAATGGAGGCAGAAGATGTTATCTTTCAGTCAGAAATGCACATTCAGCGACACACAGGAGCTCTGTTCACCCACAGCAGGAGACCAGCCTGGACCTGTCCCTCCAAGCCTGGACCTGTCCCTCCAAGCCTGGACCTGTCCCTCCAAGCCTCCTGCACTCCCCCAGTTTAATATAAAGCACAATTTTATACAATATATATAGTAGGGGTCCCTGCTCCATCTCTCTATCAGTTTGAGGGTCCTTGGCCTGAAAAACGTTGAAGACCCCTGATCTATATTTTCATTCATCAGACTGTTACTAAATAAACAAACTAATTATTAATTCCCTTTATTCAGAATAATTACACATCAAAACAATCACAAACAAAACCTCTTGAAATACAGACACATAAAAAACAGGTTATTGATGCTGTGGAGCTATTTGACCTTTCTGTGAGCTTAAACCTCTTTACACTGAAATTCAATGACGGACGTTATGGGGACATAGTCTTTGTCCTCAAAAAGACATCGAGTCCCCACAATGTGAGTAAAACTGTCCCATTGTCTGTCCACTGTCTCTGCAGATGTCAATGAGTGTGAGGACGGGGACTCGTGTCCCGGTCAGCAGTGTGTGAACTCTGAAGGGTCCTTCAGCTGTGTGGACTGTCCCCGCGGGTACCACAGTCTGGACGGAGTGTGTACAGGTACACATATTTTCACGTTTACAGCCCTTCAGAGGACATGATGTAAACTTACATTCATTTCCTGGAGATGCCCTCTGACCCTAAACCGGGTGGGGGGGGGGGGGGGGGGGGGCATAGTTTCACTTTGCTCCTCCCCATCTCGTCCAAATATGGTCACTTCTGGCTCCAAACCTTGTCTCTGACAGTAAACATGTTTTTAATGTCTGTGCTCCAGATGTTGATGAGTGTGCGAGCATCGGGGCATGCGAGGCAGAGCGTGTGTGCGTGAACACCATCGGCTCGTTCCGGTGCGACTGTGCGGCTGGGTATCGGACTTCCGGGCCGGGGAGGCAGTGCAGAGGTGGGTTACACACGTTCTACTGTTTACATTTGTACGTGTACAAGTTTGATTCTGTACTTTTATATCACAGATTTATTCATGTCTCTGTGGTGTAAACATGTGAAACTCCCTGAGGGGGCGGAGCTAAGATCAGTTCAGGTGGACCAACAGTCATCAGAGCATTATAAGATCAATACGTGTGTGTGTGTGTGTGTGTGTGTGTGTGTGTGTGTGTGTGTGTGTGTGTGTGTGTGTGTGTGTGTGTGTGTGTGTGCGTGCGTGCGTGCGTGCGTGCGTGCGTGCGTGTGTGTGTGTGTGTGTGTGCAGACATTAACGAGTGTCTGGAGGGCGATTTCTGTTTCTCCAGAGGAGAGTGTGTGAACACGCCTGGATCCTACACATGTGTGTGTTCGCAGGGCTTCACGCTGAGTGACAACCGGACGTCGTGTCTCGGTGAGTCTCAGTTAGTCTCTGTGAGTCTCAGTGAGTCTCTGTTAGTCTCAGTGAGTCTCAGTGAGTCTCCGTTAGTCTCAGTGAGCCTCAGTGAGTCTCAGTGAATCTCCGTTAGTCTCAGTGAGCCTCAGTGAGTCTCAGTGAATCTCCGTTAGTCTCAGTGAGCCTCAGTGAGTCTCAGTGAATCTCCGTTAGTCTCAGTTTGTCTCAGTGAGTCTCGGTTAGTCTCTGTGAGTCACCGTTAGTCTCGGTGAGTCTCGGTGAGTTTTAGTGAGTCTCCGTTAGTCTCAGTGAGTCTCAGTGAGTCTCGGCTAGTCTCACTGAGTCTCGGTTAGTCTCTGTGAGTCACCGTTAGTCTCGGTGAGTCTCGGTGAGTTTCCGTGAGTCTCCGTGAGTCTCGGTTAGTCTCAGTGAGTTTTAGTGAGTCTCGGTTAGTCTCAGTGAGTCTCGGATAGTCTCGGTTAGTGTCAGTGAGTTTTAGTGAGTCTCGGTTAGCCTCAGTGAGTCTCGGTGAGTTTTAGTGAGTCTCGGTGAGTCTCGGTGAGTCTCAGTGAGTCTCGGCTAGTCTCACTGAGTCTCGGTTAGTCTCAGTTAGTCTCAGTGAGTTTTAGTGAGTCTCGGTGAGTCTCCGTTAGTCTCGGTTAGTCTCAGTGAGTTTTAGTGAGTCTCGGTTAGTCTCAGTGAGTCTCAGTTAGTCTCAGTGAGTCTCAGTGAGTTTTAGTGAGTCTCGGTTAGTTTTAGTGAGTCTCGGTGAGTCTCGGTGAGTCTCAGTGAGTCTCGGCTAGTCTCACTGAGTCTCGGTTAGTCTCAGTTAGTCTCAGTGAGTTTTAGTGAGTCTCGGTTAGTTTTAGTGAGTCTCGGTTAGTCTCAGTGAGTCTCGGTTAGTCTTGGTTAGTCTCGGTTAGTCTCAGTGAGTTTTATTGAGTCTCAGTGAGTCTCAGCTAGTCTCACTGGGTCTCGGTTAGTCTCGGTGAGTCTCAGTGAGTTTTAGTGAGTCTCGGTGAGTCTCAGTTAGTCTCAGTGAGTCTCAGCTAGTCTGACTGAGTCTCTGTCAGTCTCGGTTAGTCTTGATGTATTTTTCTGTCAGACATAAAAACAGAAAACATCAGAGAATATTTAGCCGCATGAAACTGTTACATTATCAATGTGTGTGTGTGTGTGTGTGTGTGTGTGTGTGTGTGTGTGTGTGTGTGTGTGTGTGTGTGTGTGTGTGTGTGTGTGTGTGTGTAGATGTGGATGAGTGTGTAAAGTCCAGTGTGTGCTCAGATGGTCACTGTGTGAACTCTGAAGGATCCTTCTACTGCCAGTGTGAAACCGGCTTCACAAGCAACCCTGAGAGGACTGCCTGCCTCGGTACACGCACACACACATATTCTCTTTGTCATCGTCTTGTCTACGTCTTGTCTACGTCTTGTCTTCGTCTTCTCTTCGTCTTGTCTTCGTCTGTCTTGTCTTCATCTTGTCTTCATCTTGTCTTCGTCTTGTCATCGTCTTCATCTTGTCTTCGTCTTTGTCTTGTCTTCGTCTTGTCATCGTCTTCTCTTCGTCTTGTCATCGCCTTGTCTTCGTCTTTGTCTTGTCATCGCCTTGTCTTCGTCTTTGTCTTGTCTTCGTCTTGTCATCGTCTTTGTCTTGTCATCGTCTTGTCATCGCCTTGTCTTCGTCTTTGTCTTGTCATCGCCTTGTCTTCGTCTTTGTCTTGTCTTCGTCTTGTCATCGTCTTTGTCTTGTCATCGTCTTGTCATCGCCTTGTCTTCTCTTCGTCTTGTCATCGTCTTGTCATCATCTATCTTCGTCTTTGTCTTCTTTGTCTTTGTCTTCTCTTCATCTCCGTCTTGTTTTTGTCTTGTCTTTATCTTGTCTTTGTCTTGTCTCTGTCTTGTGTTTGTCTCCTCTTCATCCCGTCTTCATCCAACTGTCTCTGTCTGTCTCCCAGACGTGGACGAGTGTGTCTCGTCCAGTGGTTCTGTCTGCGGGTCGCAGCGGTGCGAAAATACAATTGGTTCGTACCGCTGCCTCATTTCCTGTGAGCCGGGCTTCCAGGTGGACGCTGCCGGCAGGTGTGTAGGTGAGTGTGAGCGCACATTATGAACACACACGCACACGTGTCTCTGATGTATCGATCAGAGAGACAGACAGTGTCCCAGATGTTTGGATGAGACTCCCTCTTGTCTCTCAGACGTTGACGAGTGTGTAAACACGACGGTGTGCGGAGAACACGCCTTCTGTGAGAACCTGAGAGGAACCTACCAGTGTGTGTGTGACCGCGGCTTCATCTCCACCCCTGATGGACAGACCTGTGTCGGTACGTGTCCTCTGCAGCAACCGACGAAAAAAATCAAGAGAAGAAACATCTGGAAGAAGTGAAAGTTTAAACAGACAATGAAGAATCAGATCTGTGCAGCTCAACAGAGTACGATCCTGCTGTTTACCTGTGTGTGTGTGTGTGTGTGTGTGTGTGTGTGTGTGTGTGTGTGTGTGTGTGTGTGTGTGTGTGTGTGTGTGTGTGTCTGTCTGTCTGTCTGTCTGTCTGTCTGTCTGTCTGTCTGTCTGTGTGTGTGTGTTTCAGACGAGGATGAGTGTGTATCTCTGCCGGATGTGTGCGGTCCGGCTCGCTGTATTAATGTGGATGGATCCTTCATGTGTGTCTGTGAGCGAGCTGGAGACGACTTCGACCCGGTGACCAGACAGTGTGAGAGCACCACACAACAAGGTACACACACACACACAAATCCATGTCTTCCTGTCTTCATGGGGACCCATGTTGTCATGATGTGCACCACTGAAATATCCTCAGTGAAGAAATGTCCTCAATGTAATAATGTCCTCATAAAGCAGAATAAATGCACCACATCAGAATCTGATCTACATGTAAAGGAGATGTTCCTCATCAGTTGTATTCTGTTTATATTTCCAGGAGCAGAGAGAGTCCCAGACGTCCACTCCTCCTCCTCTTTCTCCTCCTCATCCTCCTCTTCCTCCTCCTCCTCAGTGGTGGACTTGGTCCCTATACTGCCCCCCCTCCCTGCAGCCCGTCCCGGTGAGCTGAGGGAGTGCTACTACCACCTGGCTGACAGAGGGACCTGTAGCCTGCTGGCGACCAACACCAGCCAGCAGGAGTGCTGCTGCACGGTGGGGGAGGGGTGGGGGCTGGGCTGCCAGTACCACACCTGCCCGGCCGCAGACACAGGTGACTTGTTGAAGGTGTTCTGGTTCTGAGGTTCTGTGTGGTGTGACGTAGATGCAGCCGTATGTCAGGACTTCAGCTGATTATCTAACAGTTAAAGTTTTGTGTTGCAGCCGAGTTTCTGTCTCTGTGTCCCAGTGGGCGGGGCTACATCACAGCTGGACCGGGAACCTTCAGCTACAGAGGTAAAAACTACACCAAACTACATCAGACTACACAAAACTATGTCAAACTACATCGAATTGTATCATACTACATCTAACTACATCAAACTACTTGGGACGATGTAGAACTACATTACACTATGTCACACTACATCAGACTTCATCAAACTACTTCGACCTACATTATATTGCGTCAGACTACATCAAAATATGTCAAACTACCTTGAACTACATAAAACTATGTCACACCATCTCAGACTACATCAAACTACATTATTATATTAACTTGCTGTGAACTAATAATATAATGGACCAGGTGCCTTCAGCTACAGAAGTACAAACGACATCAAATTAAACCAGATGTGGACGAGTGTTTGTTTGTTTTCTTCCAGATGTAGACGAGTGTTTGTTTGTTTTCTTCCAGATGTGGACGAGTGTTTGTTTGTTTTCTTCCAGATGTGGGCGAGTGTTTGTTTGTTTTCTTCCAGATGTGGGCGAGTGTTTGTTTGTTTTCTTCCAGATGTGGACGAGTGTTTGTTTGTTTTCTTCCAGATGTGGACGAGTGTAAGCGTTTCCAGCCAGAGGTGTGTAAGAACGGAGTGTGTGTCAACAACATCCCCGGATACAACTGCTACTGTTCCAGTGGATACGTTTACAACAGCACACTGCTAGAGTGTGTCGGTATGAACAACACACACACACACACACACACACACACACACACACACACACACACACACACACACACACACACACACATACACACACACACGCGCACACACACACACACACGCGCGCACACACACACACACACACACACACACACACACACACACACACACGCGCACACACACACATACACACACACACGCACGCACGCACGCACACACACACGCTTACGCACGCATACGCACACATACACATTTACACACACACACACACACACACACACACACACACACACACACACACACACACACACACACACACACACACACGCGCACACACACACATACACACACACATACACACACACACGCACGCACGCACACACACACACACACACTTACGCACGCATACGCACACATACACATTTACACACACACACACACACACACACACACACACACACACACACACACACACACACACACACACACACACACACACACACACACACACACACACACACACACACACACACTCCCCGGCCACTTTATTGGGTACACCTTGCTGGTATCGTTGGACCCTTTTGCCTTCAGAACTGCTTTAATTCTTAATTCTTGGTGTCGTAGATTCAACGAGCTGCTGGAAACATTCCTCAGAGGTTTCGCTCCATATTCACATGATGACATCACAGGTGCTGCAGATTTATCAGCTGCACATCTGTGATGTGAATCTCCCGTTGCACCACATCCCAAAGCTTCTATTAGATGGAGATGTGGTGACCGTGGAGGCCGTTGGAGTCCAGTGAACTCAGCGTCATGTTCCAGAAACCAGTTTGACATGATTTGATCTTTGTGACGTGGTGCGTTGTCCTGCTGGAAGCAGCCATCAGAAGACGGTCCACTGAGGACATAAAGGGACGGACACGGTCAGCAGCAATACTCAGGTAGGCTGTGGTGTTTACATGATGCTCAGCTGGTACGAAGGACCCAAAGTGGGACAAGAAAATATCAAACCACCACCACACCACCACCACACACCACCACCACCATCACACCACCACCACCACACCACAACCACCACCACCATCACACCACCACCACACCACACTACCACCACACCACCACCACCATCACACCACCGCCATCACACCACCACCACCATCACACCACCACCACCACCACCATCACCCCATCACCCCATCACACCACCCCCCCCCACACACACACACACACACACACCACCACCACCACCAGCCTGAACTACTGATACGAGGCAGGATGGATCCACGCTTTCATGTCGTTGATGCCAAACTCTGCCGACCATCTGAATGTGGCAGCAGAAATCCAGACTCATCAGACGGAGACGTTACTCTGATCTTGTCCTGTCCAATGAGCCGGTGTGAATCCAGCCTCAGTTTGCTGTTGTTAGCTGACAGGAGGACCCGGTGGTCTTCTGCTGCTGGAGTCCATCTGCTTCAAGCTTCCACGTGTTGTTCAGATCTTCTGCATACCTCGCTTGGAACGAGTGCTTATTGGAGTTACTGTTTCCTTTCTATCATCTCCAACCAGTCTGGCTGACTTCCTCTGACCTATGACCTCTGGCATCAAGGAGGCATCTTCGCCCAGAGAACTGCAGCTCCCTGGATATTTTCTCTTTGTTGGACCGTTCTCTGTAAAGCTAGAGATGGTTGTTGGTGAAAATCCCAGTAGATCATCAGTTAGTGAAATACTCAGACCAGCCCGTCTGGCTCCAACAACCTGCCACCTTCAAATCACTGAAATCACCTTTCTTATCTGTTCTGATGCTCCGTTTGACCTTCAGCAGCTCGTCTTCACCGTGTCTTCATGCTTCAATGCATTGAGCTGCTGCCATGTGATTGGCTGATTAGATATTGTCTTTAACGAGCAGTTGAACAGGTGTACCTAATAAAGTGGCCGGTGAGTGTATAAACACACACGTCTCTGTTTTAATATTTCCTTTTTCTTGTCCATCTCAGATCACGATGAGTGTGAGGAGGAGAGTTGTGTTGGAGGAGTTTGTGTGAACACAGTTGGTTCATATTACTGCAGCTGTCAGTCTCCTCTGGTGCTGGACGACACGCAGAGGAACTGTGTTAACTCCTCCCACCTCACTGTTGGTAAGACTCCTCCTTCCTCCTTCCCCCTCCTCCTCCTCGTCCTCTTGCTCCTTCTCCTTCCTCCCCCTTGTCCTCCTCCTTCCCCCTCCTCCTCTTCCTTCATCTTCCTCCTCCTCTTCCTCCTCCTCCTCCTCCTTCAGGTTTGGTTTGTGAACTGGTGAGGCCATTTTTCTACCGTTTCCAGTCTTTATGCTAAGCTAGGCTAACCAGCTGTTGTTAGCTGTAACTTCTTATTTCCTGTCAGACATCGGTATCAGTTTCTATTTAATTCTCCCAGAGAAGGTGTGTGATGAAGACGAGGCTCTGATCTGAACCAGATGTGTGATGAAGACGAGGCTCCGTGGTCCTTTACTGATAGAGAGCTCTTTTGAGAGCATCTTTCATCATCTCTGCTCAGTTAGCCGTCATCAGTGCTGTTGTTTGTCTTCTCTGTTGTTGTTGTTGTTGTTGTTGTTGTTGTTTACGTCTCTTATTTACTCCCTCCAGATGAGAACCTGTCAGTGTGCTGGCAGCACGTCTCCGCCGACCTGCTGTGTCAGAGTCCTCTGCTCGGCGCTCAGGTCACCTTCATGGACTGCTGCTGTCTGTACGGGGAGGGCTGGGGGATGGGCTGTGCCCTTTGCCCCTCCCCCGACTCAGGTAAACAATAACAAAACAAATGAACCAACATAGTTGACCTTAGACCCCTTGTATCTGCCACTAATTATAAGAAAAGAGTGATTAAGGCTGCGTTTATAACCAACATGAAAACATCAGTCAGTCTGAGTCCGGAGAGATCAGGAACAAAAGTCTGAAATATTACATGACCGGATCATCACGGTGTTGAAATGAAATACAAACAGACTCTTCAGTCACATTTAACATTTCTCTCTATTTGCCTATCAGTTTAGTTCATCTGAAGAAAGCTCGTGTTCATTTGAAATTAACCTTCAATTAACCTGAAGTTAACCATAAATTATAAATTAACTTTACATGAATCTGAAGTTAATATGATGTTAACCTGAAATAATCGGAAGTTAATTTGAAAATAATCTAAAATTAATCTTAAATTCATTTGAAATTAATCTGAGGTTAATCAGAAATTAACCTAAAATTAATCTGAACCTTCTGTCTCTGTGGACAAATTAAACGAGCATCCTCCAAAGTTTTGGTATTTTTTCTCTGTGAAGAAAGCTGCACTTTATAAATAATATAAATGATGTTTGATATGTTCAGATGAATAAACTCCTTCCTGTCTCTGCAGAGGACTACGCTAACCTGTGCAGCTCCTTTCCTCCTCCTCTGTTCCCGGGGAGTTTCCTGGACTCGACCGGACCAGAACCAGGACTCCGACCAGGAGGAGGACGAGGAGGAGGACCAGGAGGAGGACGAGGAGTGAGCGGTACAACATGATGGACTTCCTCTGTTTGATTTTCTCTGTTCTACAGTTTATTTCTGAGCAGCCTTAAAGCTGACTTTAATTTCTACTCTCCTCTCCTCTCCTCTCCTCTCCTCTCCTCTCCTCTCCTCTCCTCTCCTCTCCTCTCTCTCCTCCTCTCCTCTCCTCTCCTCTCCTCTCCTCTCCTCTCCTCTCCTCTCCTCTCCTCTCCTCTCTTCTCCTCTCCTCTCCTCTCCTCTCCTCTCCTCTCCTCTCCCTCTCCCTCTCCTCCACTCATCCCCCCTCCCCTTCCCTCCCCTCTCCTCTCCTCCTCTCCTCCCCTCTTCCTCTCTTCCTCTCCTCAGCTACTCCCCCCTTACCTCCCTACGGTCTGGACTTCTTCCCGCCTCCCGTGGTCCCTGGCAGAGACTTCAGCCGTCCGGACTATGATGATTACTCTCCAGCAGGGGGCAGCAGGTCGCCCGCCTCCTTCGGCCTGCCAGAGAATGTTTATGGCAGACCTGAGTTCAGGTGAGACGACAGCTGATCCTCCATGAATCTGTGACTGTGATATTACCATGGTAACAGAAAAGGCTGTTTGTGTCTCTCAGCAACGGTTATTACTCCGAAGGGGACTACGGCCCCCCCAACGGCTCCCCACCCAGACCTCCGTCCTTCCGCCTCACTCCAGACCCCCGGCTGCAGGGCCCCCCTCTCAGCCTGGCCCCGCTGCCCGGAGCCCGCTACGAGGACCCGGAGGAGGAAGAGGGGGAGGAGGAAGAGGAGAGGGCGTGGAGGCCCAGACCCCCCTTCACCTCCTTCACTGAGAGGAGCAGAGGAGGAGGAGGAGGAGGAGCAGCACCAAGGAGGTTGTATGAGAGTGAGTCCACCTGCACAGATACAAGTTCTTATTTTATTTACCTCCAGATTTTAACAAACAAACAAGTAAACAAAACATCCGACAATAACAGCTGCATCATAATTACAAGAAATCTGTAAGAAGTACATTTGATTTGTTAAAAAAAAAACGTGTATATGATAAATTAACTTCTTGTTCTCCTTCTCCTCCTTCAGGACGCTACGAGTCGTACGCCGGGCTGAGTGCAGCAGAGGATTGTGGGATACTGCACGGCTGTGAGAACGGCAGGTGTATTCGCGTCGCCGAGGGTTACACATGCGACTGTTACCAAGGATACGAGCTGGACATGACCTCCATGACCTGTATAGGTATTACATTACATTTATCTGACTCTTTTATCCAAAGCTACTTACAATAAGTTCATTTCAACCATGAGGGTACAAAACCAGAACAAAAAGAATCAAGAAAATACAATTTCTTCCAGAAAGCCAAACTACAAAGTTCTATCAGTAAGTTCTATTTTAAGATACTAAAGTTCTACTGTTCAAGGAGGAGGAGGAGGAGGACGAGTGTGAGTGAATCTAGGAGGTTAAACACCAGTCGAGCTGCTGCATTCTGGATGAGCTGCAGAGGTCGGCTGGTACTAACAGGTAGACCTGCCAGGAGGGAGTTACAGTAGTCCAGACGTGAGATGACCAGAACCTGAGACACCGAGGTCCTGAAGGAGGAAAGAAGGATCTGGTGGTTCACTGTGTCAAATGCAGCAGAAGGTCTAGAAGGATCAGGACAGAGGACAGAGAGGCTGCTCTAGCAGTGTGAAGCTGCTCAGAGACAGAAGGAGGACCGTCTCTGTTGAGTGGTCTGTTGAAACCAGACTGGTGGTCAAGAAGGTTATTATGGTGGAGATAGGAGGAGAGTTGGTTAAAGATAGCTCGCTCCAGAGTTTTGTAAAGAAAGGGAAGAAGAGAGACGGTCTGTAGTTGTTTACTTCAGACGGGTTGAGGGGGGGTTTCTTCAGGAGAGGGTTCACTCTCTCCTTCAGAGAGTTCAGGAAACAGACCGTTGACAGAGAAGTGTTGATGAGATGGAGAGAAAAGGAAGAAGGTCTGGAGCAATAGACTGGAGAATATGAGATGGGATGGGGTCAAGAGGGCAGGTGGTTGGGGGGGTGGAGGTTACCAAGGTAACAACTTGATTGGGAGACGGGGGGTGAAAGAGGAAAGTGAAGGGGATGAAGATGATGGACATGTAGTTACAGAAGCTGGATTATAAAATGAGGAGCGTATGTCATCAATCTTTTTAGTAAAGTAGTTGACAAAGTGGCTTGGTGGAGGGAGGAGGGGGGAGGGGAGGAGGGGAGGGGGGGTCAAGGAGGTTGGAGAAGATGGAGAAGATGGAGAAGTGCTTTTTGGGATTGGAAAAAGAGGATTGAATTCTGGTTTGGTAGAAAGAGCTTTTGGCTGCAGAGATAGAGGAGAAGGAGAAGGAGGAGGACAGAGAGGAGGAGGACAGAGAGGAGGAGGAGGACAGAGACAATCAAGAGAGGAAGACAGAGTAGAAAGGAGAGTGTCTGTGGCCGAGTTAGGATACATGAGTGAGAAAGAGTCAGTTGAAGGGAGGGCAGATAAAACAGAGGAGGGAGAGAGGAGGGAGAGAGGAGGGAGAGAGGAGGGAGAGAGAGGAGAGAGACAGGAGGGGAGAGGAGGGAGAGAGGAGGAGGGAGAGAGGGAGTGAATGCTGTGACGGACAGGTCCAGAGTCTGTTGATGTGGTCAGGTTGTCAGTTTGAGAGAGTCAGAGATAAAGAAGTGGTCAGAGACATGAAGTGGAGTTACAGTGAGGTTAGATGTGGAGCAGTTTGTGGTGAAATATAGTCCAGGTGGTTCCAACCTTTGTGAGGAGGAGGGGAAGGACTGAGGGAGACAGCAAAGGAAGACAGGAAGAGCACAAGGTCAGATGACTTCTCAGTCTGGATGTTAAAGTCACCCAGAAGGACAAGTGGAGGACCATTTTCTGGGACGTTTGACAGGAGGACGTCTAATTCGTCCAAGAAATCTCCCGAAGGACCTGGAGGACGGTAGAGGACAACAATGTTTAATTGTACCGGATGAGTAACTGTCACCGCATGAAACTCAAGAGACAGTGATGTAGGAAGTGGAAGTGGGTAAAGAGAAAAACTCCATTTCCTCTGGTGTACGGCCTTCTATCCATGTAATCAATCACTTTGATTGACGACCATGTTTATCAGTATAATCAATGACTTTGATTGACGTGTGTGTTTGCAGATATAAACGAGTGTGAGGACGTCAGCGTGGAGTTCCCGTGCGTGAACGCTCGCTGTGTGAACACGGACGGTTCGTTCCGCTGCGTCTGCCGGAGAGGATACATCATGTCGCGCAGACCGAACCACTGCGTGGCTGCTTAGACCGGACCGGCCCGAACCGGACGGACCGGAACGGACCGGACGTACCAGGATCCATTTGCCCAGTATATAGACCGGCCCGGACCAGATTTATTATTGGACCAGATTTGACAAATTCAACTTGACCAGGTGACATTATATCCCGACAGAACTACTCTACACTAAACTGGGCCGAGCTGTTCGGGACCAACACCACGTCTGATTAAAGAGCGACGCCACGTCCTGATTAAGCCCGAACACCCCGCCTTCATGAATTCAACTAAAACCCTCAATCAAGACCGAACATCCTCTGATCGCTGCCGGCTGCGTTTTTTTACACCCAGTTGGACTTTTTCTTTGACGGAGCAGCTCAGATTGATTTGAGTGACTTGTTATCAAAGACTATTTACAAAACAGTTCGGAGCTTCAGGTCTGTAAAATGGTTCCGATCCAGAAGTGTCTTCAGCTGCAATACCAGCGAGTGCCACTAGAGGTCGGCTCCAAAAAGCCTCCGGCTCCATAGACTCCCATTCAACTTCTCTCATCAAATCCAAAGTGAATAAAATGTGTCCATCAGTTATCTCGGTGTTGTTAGCTAAAGTCACTCCTTCTTATTAGTTTTCTGGAGGTCCATCTGAAAATAATCCCTCATTCATTAGAAAAGAAGATTCAAGAAGACCTGTTTTTGGGGGCGTGTCTGTTTGATTGACAGGTCTGTGGTGCAGTCAGGTTACATTATTATTACATTACATTTCATTTATCTGACTCTTTTATCCAAAGCGACTTATAATAAGTAAATTTCAACCAGGAGGGTACAAAACCAGAACAACAAGAATCAAGAAAATAAAATTTTCTTCCAGAAAGCTAAACTACAAAGTTCTATCAGTAAGTTCTATTTTAAGATACTAAAGTTCTACTGTTCAAGGTAAAGGAGGAAGAGGTGTGTTTTTAGTTTGCAGCGGAAGATGTTCAGACTTTCCGCTGTCCTGATGTCGTTGTTGTTGAGGTTTCCAATCAGATGGGTCAGATCCACCGCTGGCTCCTCCCCCAGCTCGTCCAAATATGGTCACTTCCTGCTCCGAACTAGCAAAGATGGTGACGGACAGAATCTGAACTGGAGGATTCATAACGTTCACAAAGCAATGATGACATCACTGATGGATGATGACATCACTGATGGTTGAAGACATCACTGATGGTTAATGACATTACTGGTGGTTGATGACATCACTGATGGTTAATGACATTACTGGTGGTTGATGACATCACTGATGGTTAATGACATTACTGGTGGTTGATGGTTGGTTGTTATGCAGTTCAGACTAAATGTTGAGTTTGTGATTCACATGATGAACAGCAGCAAACACAAAGTGTCCTGTAAAACACTTTGTGCCAAACAGCTGGAGCTGGTCTCAAATATTCAGATCCAAAATTCATCGATATATAAATTTAAATATATTTTTAGATTATATCACATCATTGTATCTGATATTCATCACAAATAACTCTCCAGTCGGTACTGGCGGTCCTTGTTAGAGCAGCAGGGGGTCCCAGGCCGATCCACACAAAGACTGGTCCAGTATTAGTTCAACCAGGTTAGCGATGGGAACTGAGCCCCCTGAAGACTGGATGTTTCCCGCCATTAAAATTTATTTTCAGTAGTGAAGTTGAAGAAGAAACAACTTCACATTTTCATTTTCAGACATTAACTACTTTGATTTGGACAAAGAACTCTGGTTTGTAAACAGTTTGCATTTTCTTAAGTAATTTTTCTACAACATAAAGTAAATAAGTAAATAAAACACAAATCCGTTCAATGAAAGAGTGACATGTTAAATAGAATATTCTCTGACTTTAATAATCATATGCCGTAAAAAAATGTGGTAATATCTTCATGACATTGATGCTCGTTAGCCTAAATAAACCAACAACTAACGCTGTAAACAACAAACACGTTAAGCTTACGTGAAGATTTTGAAAATTAGCTATCGAGAAGTAGCTTTTATTTTGATTTTATTCATTATAGTTTTGTTGAAATTAATTTCCATAAATATCTATTCCTGCTGAGAAACTTGCTAGCAAGAAACTAATAGCCAAAGTTTGTTTGCGCTCGTTAGCTTTTAGCACGTTAGCTAACAAAGACGTAGGTAATGTTTAGCTTGAAATTTGTATCAATTGAAAAATAATCAGCCACTGAAATACTGAGTCAGTTGATTCCTCCAGTTTATATTATATATAATATTATATTATATGTAATATTATATTTGAATTAATTTATATGTTGCAATGTTCATAAGCTGTGAGCCGCTAGCTGTTAGCTCAAGAGCTAATAAACTAGCTGGGAAGCGTCCACTTGCAAATTGGTTAAATTTTCCAACTGTTTTCAGATTAATTACAACAATTAATCAACATTTCTCCAGTTCATTCATTTGAACTGATAAATAATTGTATATATTGTTTGTTAGCTCGTGAGCTACTAGCTGTTAGCTCACGAGCTAACAAACAAGTTAGTTGCATTAAATTAAAGACTATTTTTTTCTACTGAAAGTAATTTCTTTGTTAAAATAGAAGCGACAGTAGAAACTAATCGAGTTCATTCATTTCAGTTGCTGAATTATATTTTCTGGTTCTGTTTATTAGCTGGAGAGCTACTAGCTGTTAGCTGGAGAGTCAATAAACCAACAAGTTAGTTGTGGACTGTAGAACATTTAATGAAGGATTGTTCTGATGATTCTGAAGGACCGAGTTCACCACTTCATTTCTATTCTGTGAAGGATTGTTCTATTAGTTCTGAAGAACCGAGTTCACCACTTCATTTCCTTTCTGTCAGTTTTTATTGGCCTGCTAGCTGTTAGCTCGGGAGCTAAAAAAAAAAAAAAACATGCTAAGAAGTGTTAGCTTGCGTGAAGAGTTTAAAGAAGCATTTTTTCTGGTGAAAAGTTCATCACAGACTGAAATGAGTCTCCGTGTTATTACATATTTGATCTTCTTCTGACATGATGGATAAACACTGTTTTAAAACCTTCACGCTGAAACGAGGGGAAACTGCTTCATTTTAGATTCTATTTTGTTGGTTTACAACAGTCAAATTTAAAAGCATTAGTCTAAAAAAGTCCATAAATCATGTGTAACTGCAAAGGGTTTCCTCAGAGAACACATTTTAACAAATATTATGAGACAGCTTTATTCATGTGAACAAAACGAGACAAGTCAGCTGAAAACATGCTCTTTCAGTGAAAACAATCGTTTTTAATTCAAACACTCATCAGATTTTACAATCAACACTCTGAACTAACAACATTAATCTGATTATATTCTTTATTTTTCTTTTGTGATTAAATGTCAGGCGGAGATCCAAACCGATTTTAGTGTTGTCCAATAAAACATACGCTACTGCATCACCATGAACACACACACACACACACACACACACACACACACACACACACACACACACACACACACACACACACACACACACACACACACACACACACACACACACACACACACACACACACACACACACACACACACACACACACACACACACACACACACACACACACACACAGACTCAGTAACACACACACACACACACACACACACACACACACACACACACACACACACACACACACACACACACACACACACACACACACACACACACACACAGTAACACACACACACACACACACTGACACACACACACACACACACACACACACACACACACACACACACACACACACACACACACACACACACACACACACACACACACACACACACACACTGACTCAGTAACACACACACACACACACACACACACACACACACACACACACACACACACACACACACACACACACACACACACACACACACACACACACACACACACACACACACACACACAGTAACACACACACACTGACTCAGTAACACACACACACACACACACACACACACACACACACACACACACACACACACACACACACACACACACACACACACACACACACACACACACACACAGTAACACACACACACACACACACACTGACTCAGTAACACACACACACACACACACACACACACACACACACACACACACACACACACACACACACACACACACACACACACACACACACACACACACACACACACACACACACACACACACACACACACACACACACACACACACACACACACACACACACAGACTCAGTAACACACACACAGACTCAGTAACACACACATTGACTCAGTAACACACACATTGACTCAGTAACACACATACACTGACTCAGTAACACACACATTGACTCAGTAACACACATACACTGACTCAGTAACACACACACACACTGACTCAGTAACACACACACACTGACTCAGTAACACACATACTCTGTAACACACACATACTCTGTAACACACACAGACTCAGTAACACACACACACACGGACTCAGTAACACACACTGACTCAGTAACACACACACTGACTCAGTAACACACACATTGACTCAGTAACACACACTGACTCAGTAACACACATACACTGACTCAGTAACACACACTGACTCAGTAACACACATACACTGACTCAGTAACACAAATACACTGACTCAGTAACACACACTGACTCAGTAACACACACTGACTCAGTAACACACACACATACTCTGTAACACACACAGA
Source organism: Brachyistius frenatus (assembly GCF_029030835.1). Lineage (NCBI taxonomy): Eukaryota > Metazoa > Chordata > Actinopteri > Embiotocidae > Brachyistius > Brachyistius frenatus. Next base: position 350,744 of record NW_027210898.1, read on the forward strand.
CTCAGTAACACACACAGACTCAGTAACACACACACACACACACACACACACACACACACACACACACACACACACACACACACACACACACACACACACACACACACACACACACACACAGACTCAGTAACACACACTGACTCAGTAACACACACAGACTCAGTAACACACACACTGACTCAGTAACACACATACTCTGTAACACACACATACTCTGTAACACACACAGACTCAGTAACACACACAGACTCAGTAACACACACACACACACACACACACACTGACTCAGTAACACACACAGACTCAGTAACACACACTGACTCAGTAACACACACGGAATCAGTAACACACACTGACTCAGTAACACACACTGTCCTGCTGCTGCAAATACTGTACTCATGAGAGCGTCAAATGTCGATTAATCCGCTGCAGAAAATAGTCCCCAAAAACCTTCCTCCTGTTTTTTTTTTTTTTTTTTCCTGTTTTGGTTCAGATCTGCACGTGACATTTTTCAGAGGAAAAATACAGAATAAGTTTGAAGTTTCTTTTTTTGACTTTTATAAATACAAAATGTATTGAAGGATTATTGACATGTCTGTATTTTAAATTGTTTTTTTCCAGGACGAGATTTGAGACGTTAGTGCAGCCTTCACTTGTTTATCCTGGAAGCTGCACTGAGTCATATTGTGTTTATAATAATCCACCTTCTCACACAATAATCCTCACTTTTACCAAATGAAAGAAGCCTATAAAAGTTTATTGTGTTTGTATTAACTATCTGTTGCAGTTAACGTGCTGAATGCACTTCCTGTTTCATCAAGTTTGAAGTATAATGTGCACCCTATCTCCCAGAGACCTCCGTGTACTTCGGGCTCTGCTGGTTTTGTTGATGTTGATGGTTCATGGCTCACATTTTTCGTATCACTGTTGTTTGTATGACAAAAAAAGAAAATATATTTGCACACGCCTTTATTGAACTCTGCCTTGCTGGTTATTATTCTGTCGGACAGGAAGTAGCAGAGATGCTGGTTCAAATCCCAGCTGGTAAAAGTCTGGTCAGAAAGGAAGAGAGGCACAGTGACTCACCGAAGGAGAGGTACTAAAGTATGACGGTAGGTTTGTGTTGTCAGATTCATGTATTTTTTAATTAGATACAAGTACCCTTCAAACTGATGGAGGTGACCTGCGCCGCCTTAAATATTGATCCCATGGTCGACCATAGCAGCTGTGATTGGCTGCCTTTAAAAACAGACACTATTCTGGAGTGGAAATCACTGCATAGGCTCAGGAACACTTGTGAAAACCATCGTCTGTGAACACAGTTCATCACTGCGTCCACAAATGATGTTAAAACTCTCCAAAGAAGAAACCAGATAGAAACATGATCCAGAAACACCGCCGCCTTCTCTGGACCGAGATCATTGAAGATGGACTGAGGTGAAGTGGACAACTGTCCTGAGGTCTGATGGATCACAATCTGAGATTCTGTTTGGAAATCATGGACGCTGCATCCTCCAGGTTAAAGAGGAGAGGGACCATCCAGCTTGTTATCAGCTCAGTTCTAAAGCCAGCATCTGTGATGGTACAGGGATGCATTAGTGCACATGGCATGGGTAGCTTGAACATCTGGAAGGAAGCATTAATGCTGAATGATATATTCAGGTTTTGGAGCAACATATGCTGCCATCCAGACAACGTCTCTTTCAGGGAAGGTCTTGTTTATTTCAGCAGAACAACGTCCAACCACATTCTGCACGTATTCCAACAGCATGGTTCTCTAGTAGAAGAGTCCGCTGATAAACTGGCCTCCTGCAGTCCAGACCTGTCAATCATTGAAAACATCTGGAGCATCAGGACATGAACAATACAACAAAGGAGACCCTGAACTGTTGAGCAGCTGAAATCCTCTATCAGGCCAGAATGGGACCACATTTCACTTTCAAAACTCCAGAAACTGGTCTCCTCAGTTCCCCAACGTTTCCAGAGTGTTGTTAAAAGAAGAGTTGATGCAGCTCAGTGGTGAACATCATCCTGGAACAACTTTATAGAGACCTGTTGCTGACATCAGATTCAAAATAGGCAAATATTTTAATATAATACAAATTTATCAGTTTCAACACTTGATATGTTGTCTTTGGTCTATTTTCAATTAAATATGAGTTCATGTGATTTGTAAATCATTGAATTCTGTTTTTATTTATTATATTTTACACAGCGTCGCTACTTTTTTAGAAACGGGGTTGTAAAATACTCAAATCAGACAGAAATCAGCACAAACAGTGAAGATACAAACAGTCAGGGGTTTCGTTAAAGATGTTTATTGTTCTTTCTCTCGTTCCTGCTTATGTTAAACCCTCAGTTTTCTCTTTCTTTCACCGACCCACTGATGAAAAGCAGCTTTAGCATGTTGCCAACCGCCACCTGTGCAGCAAGTGTTTGTTGTTGTTGAGTCACCTGAGGTGATGCTGGCGTGCTGACCGTCTCTAATCCTCCACCGGCTCCATAACCTTAATGCTGCACTGTTATGTGGATCCAGGCCTGTAAGCCACTTTACATTGTAGGCCAATCTGTCCAACACACACACTCTCAGCCTCAGGCAGCATTAATCAGATTACAGAGACTCACACAGTTGGAGGCTGAACCTGTGAGCCAGCAGAATATCAGATTTCACTTTCACAGAACGATCAGCCATGTTTTCACTCCGCTGCAGAGATCCTTACTCTGCACACGAGCTGCAGTAAAAACTATTGTTTGTATACTGTAATACATGAAGAGACAGAAGATCCTCTAAAACAGGCCCAAACTAGTCTGAAATAAAGTCTGAAACCAGGTCTGAAATCAGTCCTAAACAAAGTCTGATATCTGTCCCAAAAGAAGTTCTAAAACTAAGCCAGAACCAGGTGAGAAACCAGTCTAAAACCTGTCCAAAACGGATTCTGTAACCAGGTCCAAAACCAGAGTCCTGATCTCAGAATCATGGAGTCAGAAAGTGCTCCAAAACTGGGCTAAAACCAAATCCAAGACTAGTTCAAAACCAGTCCCAAACTAGTCTTAAACTGGTCCAAAACCAGGTCAGAAACCGTTCTAAAAACAGCCTCAAACTAGTCCTAAACAGAGTCTGACACCAGGTCTAAAGAGTCCTGATCTCAAGTCAATCTGGATCACATGAAGAGACAGTAAATGCTTCGACACCGGTCTAAAACCAGGTGCAGCAGGTCCAGACTTCTGTCTCCTCAGCAACATCTTCCAGCTCCTCCTGGAGGATCCGAGGCGTCCCCAGACCAAATGAGATTTATAATCCCTCCAGTGTGTTCTGGTTCTGACCCGGGTCTCCTACCAGCTGGACGGGTTCAGAAACTCTCCAATGAAATAAAACCTGGTCTAAAGAAGGTCTGAACTACATAAAGAGTCAGAAGATGCTCTGACGCTAAACAAAGATTTGATTCTGTTTTTTTCTTTTTATTGGACTTTGTATGAAGTGAATTTTTCTCTGGAGCCAGGTTGAACCGGATCTGTTATGAAAACCCGATCCCGGTGTGGCGCCCTGTGTTTTCCAAAGCAGCCTGATTCTACTGTGATTCTACTGCAGCTTCACTTCCATGGAGGATGGAGTTTGAGGTGTTTTTTTCCAGAAAAGTAAAAATACTTCCTGATGTTGTGTTTGAAAGTTTCCTCTTTTGTCTGTGAACAGGTAAGCGGTTCTGATCCGGGTTGGACTGAGGTGAAGCACCGCTGACTCAGAGCGGCCCTGACCCAGATCTGCCTGATGGAGGTGAGTGGGTCAGCTGAGTGGACTCACAGAGGATCCAATCTAACTCCCTTTATCTCAGGACAGTCTCCCTCGGATCATCTCGCTGCACTGCAGCATCATTTCATTGAAACAACAGGAGATAAAAGAACTTCCTGTCAGACAGTCCACATGGTGGTCCATATGGTGTTCATGTCAGCTGATCTTAATGTCTGTAAACAACAAACATTCTCAAACTAATGTTTGTAAACGACAAACAGTCTGTAAACAACAGTATCAAACTAATGTTTGTAAACAACATAGTCTGTAAACAACAAACAGTCTCAAACTAATGTCTGTAAACAACAAACAGTTCTAGTTCTACATATCTTATGAAACAGCAGATGTAGGTGAAACTGATCAGAACGTCTGAGCGTAAGATTAGAACACGAGAACACTGCGCACGAGTGTCTGTGTGTGTGTGTGTGTGTGTGTGTGTGTGTGTGTGTGTGTGTGTGTGTGTGTGTGTGTGTGTGTGTGTGTGTGTGTTCCATTCAGAGTGCAGACTCAGTTTTACGTTGGTATCTGTGGATCCTCCTGATCATGATTGATACTGCTGATTGTTCCTGACAAGATCAGCATCAGTACATGACAAATACAACAAAGGAGACCCTGAACTGTTGAGCACCTCAAATCCTCTATCAGGCAAGAATGGGACCACATTTCACTTTCAAAACTCCAGAAACTGGTCTCCTCAGTTCCCAAAGGTTTCCAGAGTGTTGTTAAAAGAAGAGTTGATGCAGCTCAGTGGTGAACATGATCCTGGAACAACTTTATAGAGATGTGTTGCTGCATCAGATTCACAATGAGCAGATATTTGACATAAAACAATAACATTTCTCCGTTTCAACATCTGAATGTTGTCTTTTATATACTTGCAGTTAAATATGAGTTCTGGTTTCTGGTTTTATTTACATTTTAAACAGAGTCACTACTTTTTTGGAAACATGGTTTTATCTCTTACAGTTAACGATTAAATTCGCAGCAAATTAGTTAGAAAGTTTCAAAGACAAGCTGAAGAAACAGAAACTCTCAAATTAATCACAGAAAAATAAAAGTAACTGAAGCTACTAAATAAATGTGAAGTACAAGTATACCTAGAACTAAACTGAAGAGTCGAGTAAAGGCTGACAACAAACACGTTTATGATTATTACCAAACTGAGATTTTCTGGGAAATGTTTTTGTCATTTTCAGGTAATTTTTAGGACATTTTCAGGAAAGTTTACTTTAAAATAAAACTTTCCCAAAAATCTTGGTCAGGTAACAAAAGCTTAAATTTAAGTGAAAGAAGTTCTGGGTTCACCGTTTCTGTGACATCAGCTGATCTCTGTTGTTGCTTATTCATCTCTTCTTATGTTTGCTGTAAACACAAAAACAACAAACTTCGTGTATCACTGCAAAACAACACGAAACATCCTGAAATAGTGAAAAACAATCTGTTGTGTGCTCGGCTAAAGTCAGCTAATACATTCTTTTATTCACCAAAAAACTGTCCACCTCAAAAATAAAGGAAACCTTCCTTTTAAAACTGATTTTAACATTTTAATGATGCTTTTAAGGCGAGTTTGCAACATGCAATATTTGCAGGAACTTAAATTTTTCAAAATATTTGTGATTTTTTTTTTGCCGAAAAAACATTGTGAACAGAAACTCTGCAGGAAATATTACATCATAAACTCTCCTTTCAAAATAATACTGACTTCATTACCAAAACTAAATATTAATTTCCCATCATTATGCTCCGCCCCCTCTCCTTTCACCATCAAAACAAACTGCTGCTAGCTAACAGCTACAACAGGAAGTGCCAGGGTTTGTGGGAAATGTGTTCTTGTGATGGAACGAGGAACATGTTAGATGAGTTGTCTCCACTTCCAGCTGGAAGAGACTGAACTTTGTTTTGGTGTTGAATGAATGTGATTTAAAAAGCATGTAACGCTCTTATTTTGACAGTAGATGCATTCTTTGGGTTCTATATTAGTCACTGACGGTCTGTCCTGGAAAGATATGTCACTTTTAAACTCTTTTTATCACTTTGAGCTCCGTGATGGTTCTCTAAGTTCAACACAGGAAGAAAAACACATTACAGGCAAAATATTTCAGCAGGATTATTATTACAGGATGTCACCACATGTTACCCTTTTTTTATTTGGTAGTAGTTATTGATTTATTTTTTTACTAATTCTTACAATCTTACTGCAAAAAAATCACTTACATTTCTGCAAAATCCACAAAATGTAACATTTTAAATCACAACAATCCCCAAAACAGTCAGAAACACTGGAGGGATTTCCTGTCGGTTGGTCCGGACCTCCGAGACCAGCGGATCTTTGTCTGGTTTTTATTTTTCGTAATTTAACTTTTCTCTTATTTTTATCCAAACTTCTTTTAACATCATACAAAACCCTTTGTATCTTCGTATAAGTGCTTCATAAATAAACACTTTATTATTATCATTAATGTTTGTTTATTTTATTTGTATTCACAGATATTCATGTAGAGTCCAGACGAGACTCGGTGTGAAAGCTTCAGGCTGCGGTGGCCTACATCTGTCACTGTCCCAATCAATAGAGATGATCGGAGAAGGAGAAGAAGTCAATCCCCCTGTGATGATGCATCCTGATTGGCTGATCCTGCAGGCCCCACCCCATTCCCCCGCTCCTCTGTGATGACAGGATAAATAACTGTGCAGCCTCCTCAGAGCCTCAGAAGTCTGTCTGCCCATCATCCCTCCTCCTACTGTCTCCCACTTTTCTGCTGGTCCCTGAAGTATCAGCAGGAACTCTTTTACGCACTGAGACCTGAGCGTGTGAACGCACCGCTGAGGTTGCAGCTGTTTGTGCTGTTGTTGGATTTGTGATCTGTTCGGAGGCGCTGCAAAGATCCGGTTCAGGTCCACGATGGAGCTGAAGGACTTCAGTCACTTCCTAAATCCTCAGAGGTGTGTTCAAGACTGTCAGACAAACAGGAAGTCGTCAGCATTCCCTGCCATGTTCATGTTAATTATATTTATATATTTGATTTATATTTATTTATATTCATTTATATTTATATTCATATTGCAGAAATACTCTGAAGTCTGGTGATTGTGGAGTCGTGTCGCTGATGTGCATTGTTGTTATTATTAATATTATTATCATTATTATTATTATTGTTGTTATTATTATGACAGATGAAAGTTCTTCAGGGTGCATTGACAGTACTTTTGGTTTCAGTTCACTCGTTTCTTCCTCCTCAGCCTCCTGGACTCCTCCTCTTCCTCCTCCTCTTCTCCTGCTGATGAAGCTCAGTCTCCGCCCTCCTTCCTCCACTCCTCCCCCCTCAGCCCCTCCTTGCCCCTGGACACTACGCCCACTCTCAGCCCCTCCCACCGGGCCTTCCTCCTCCCCAGCCCTGCCTCCTCTTCCTCCCCCTCATACAGCCTCCTCTGTGGAGCCGCGGAGCCCGACTCCCCGACAGGATGTAGTTCCAGCGGCGCCGGGTCCGACGTCTCGCTGTGTTTTCTGGCGTCGCAGAATGACTCGTTCTCAGCGCAGGTGAACAACAAAGATTTATTGTGTTTATTACTATTTTCTAAAAACACACTGCAAACACACTGCAGACACACACTACAGACACACACACTGCAGACACACACTGCAGACACACACTGCAGACACACTGCAAACACACTGCAGACACACTCTGAATGAATAAGAGTTCTGGATGATGATGGATGTTTCTGTCCGCAGGTCGACTCCATCCTGAGGGCCGACTACCTCCCAGCGATCGGCGCCGTGGGGCCCAAGAGGCTGTGTCTGGTGTGTGGAGACTTGGCCTCCGGGTATCACTACGGCGTGGCGTCCTGCGAGGCCTGCAAGGCTTTCTTCAAGAGGACCATACAAGGTGAGAGGAACATGTGTGTTTTATAATTCATCCCAACACCTTAAAACATCCAAGCTTTTACTTTGGACAGGAAGTGACTTACAATCAAGATTTTAGTCTGCAGGTGATTAATGATTCTAAATTCACGGGTACAAATGTCTTTTATAGTTTAAACCATTAACTGAGTTAAAGGTAAAAAAAAAACATGAAGATTAGAGGATGTTCGACGACATCAGGTTCAACACATCCAGACTTTCTTTATCTGAGCGGCTCAAAAAAATCTAAAAGTGTCTGTCAGAGATCATCGCTACTACGACTGCTATGATCTTTCTGCTTTAGACTCTGAGCACGTTCACATAAAGAGGAGTTTGTAGCATCTGACCAATCACAGACATGGACAGGATGACTGACAGCAGAGACACATATTTTATAAACGAGGAGCAAACTATAATTTTAAAACCCTATAATGAAGTTCAACTCATAATCCGACTGAAAGCAGCTGAATGATGAAGGATGTGGAAACAATCTGCGACTGTGTGAATGTAGCCGAAGTTTAAAGACTTATAATATCCCCATGACGACCACAGGAAGATCGGACTGATCACAGGAGGATATTTGATTAAATTAATGTATTATTAAATGTATTCTCATGAACGTTTTAGTCTGTTCATTTCACCTGCAGCCTTGGAGGAGCAAATAATACATCAATATAAAATCGTTATTCAAAGCTGTAGGAAGGTTTACTGTCACATCTTATATGTGCAATGAGAAGCTCTGTGATTAATGAGTCAATCAATAACCCAGCTGATCAATAAATGCATTGATTGGTGTGTGAAGCCTTCAGCTGCTTGTTTCTCTCCTCAGCTGGATTCAGACGGCTGATTGAGAGATTAATTGGTCTCGTCTGATCATATGCATGTATTGATCTGTGAAGTATGTTGTTTACAGATTTATGGAAACCAAAAAGAGGCGTTTAATGAGCAGAATATTTCATGTTCACGTGATCGCAGCGTTGTTACGTTACTAAAAACTGAAGACTGAAACAGGGTGAAGAGAAGCTTCACTGCTCGTCAATATCCTGTTAACTCTGGAGTTCAAGCCCCAACAAACACTTGTGTGTGTGTGTGGGGGGGGGGGGTGTGTGTGTGTGTGTGTGTGTGTGTGTGTGTGTGTGTGTGTGTGTGTGTGTGTGTGTGTGTGTGTGTGTGTGTGTGTGTGTGTGTCTGGACAGCCTCTATAGATTTGTGTGTGAATGAACAGGATGACACCCAAAGTCAAACTGAATGATGTCATGATGTGAAATGATGTTGAACCAAGTATAAAATATCAATTATTAAGTATCCACATTTAAAATCTTCCATTTTATTTACAAGACAACATAATGATGTCACCGAGAACACAAAGTCACTGAATCTCTCCTCTAAGCACTTCCTGTTTTGTGGTTACCAAGGTAACATCGAGTACAGCTGCCCGGTGATGAACGAGTGTGAGATCACCAAACGACGGAGGAAAGCCTGTCAGGCTTGTCGCTTCAGGAAGTGTCTGCAGGCCGGGATGATGAGGGAAGGTACGTCCCCCCGATCCATCGATCAATCAACCGATCGATCAATCAACCGACCGATCAATCAACCGATCGATCAATCAACCGATCGATCAATCAACCGACCGAACAATCAACTGACCGATCAATCAACTGATCAATCAACTGATCAGGAGAATACGTCCTCTTCTCACTCAGAAGGCGGCGCAGGCTCTGGTCCAGGCTCTGGTCCAGGCTCTGGTCCAGGCTCTGGTCCAGGTTCTGGTCCAGGTTCTGGTCCAGGTTCTGGTCCAGGTTCTGGTCCAGGTTCTGGTCATCTCACGTCTGGACTACTGTACCTCCCTCCTGGCAGGTCTACCTGTTAGTACCATCCGACCTCTGCAGCTCATCCAGAATGCAGCAGCTCGACTTTAACCTCCAAGATTCACTCACAGTACTCCGCTCCTCCTCCTCCTCTCCTCCTCTCCTCCTCCTCCTCCTCCTCCTCCTCCTTTATCTTGAACAGTAGAACTTTAGTATCTTAAAATAGAACTTACTGATAGAACTTTGTAGTTTGGCTTTCTGGAAGAAATTGTATTTTCTTGATTCTTGTTGTTCTGGTTTTGAACCCTCATGTTGAAATGAACTTATTGTAAGTAGCTTTGGATAAAAGAGTCAGATAAATGTAATGTAATGTAACTGACCGATCAATCAACCGACCAATCAATCAATTAATGAACCGGCCAATCAACCAATCAATCTATGTAGCTATTATCTATCTATCTATCTATCTATCTATCTATCTATCTATCTATCTATCTATCTATCTATCTGTCTGTCTGTCTGTCTGTCTGTCTGTCTGTCTGTCTGTCCGTCCGTCCGTCCGTCCGTCCGTCCGTCCGTCCGTCCGTCCATCCATCCATCTATCTATCTATCTATCTATCTATCTATCTATCTATCTATCTATCTATCTATCTATCTATCTATCTATCTATCTATCTATCTATCTATCTATCTATCTATCTATCTATCTATCACAAAGACACACATAAAGAGACAAGCGAGCAGGTCTGGAGGACAGTAGGAACCAGAACTCTCTGTGTTTCAGGGGTCCGGATGGACCGCGTCCGAGGCGGCCGGCAGAAGTACCGGAGGAGGTTGGAAACTGGACTAAGTTTGTTCTGCAAGGCGCCGTCCAGCAGTGAGTCCACACAGTCCCTCTGAAGGTCAAACATCACGTTCACGCTGGACTCAGTTTACCACCTGCTGTGTGTCTTTTAGGAAACAAGGTGATCTCACACCTGGTGCTCACAGAGCCCGCCCCTCTGGCTGCCAATCAGGACGACTCAACCAATGAGGGCAGCCTGCGGACTCTGCTGACCCTCTGCGACCTCCTGAACCGAGAGCTGCTGGTTCTGATTGGCTGGGCCAAACAGATCCCAGGTACTGACGAGCACAGGCTCCGATCCGGACCGCGGCACAATTACAATGACGTGCCCGATTGACACCTCTCATCCCACTTCTGTCAGGATTCTCCGGACTCTCATTGGTCGACCAGATGTCGCTACTGCAGAGTGGCTGGATGGAGGCGCTGCTGGTGGGCGTGGCCTGGCGATCACAAGGCGGACCGGGGGAGGGGCTTGTTTTTGCCGGGAACCTGCGGTTAGACGAGTCACAGTGTCGAGCCGCGGGATTGGCCGACCTGTACCAGGCGCTGCGTCACCTGACTGCGAAATACGAGGCGATGAGGCTGAGCCCCGAAGAGGTGGTGACGATGAAGGCCATGGCGCTTGCCAATTCAGGTGAGTTCACTGTCCGTAATAACAGTAGGACATCAGAGTGTCTGTGGTGGGTTCACTGTCTGTAATTACAGTAGGACATCAGAATGTCTAAGGTGTCCTACATTTTCATTCAGGTGAATAAATGAAGTAATTTGTGTTTCTGAATTTGATGTCTTTAAAACGACGCTGTGATGTTTACAGACGTTATTAAATCAACAGGAAACAGAAAAACAGCTGCTGCTCAAACACATTGAACCTGAAACTGAAGCCAGTGGTACAAAATACTTTAGTTCATTATCTATTAATCTGCTGATTATTATTAATTATTTGGTCTCTGAAATGTAAAAAATAGAACACATGTTTACTTTGATAGGTGAGAAAAAGCATCAAATTGTCAGATTTAAGAGTTTTTGGTGGTTTTACTGAAAGAATAATGAAAGATTTGACTGATTATTCTCACTGTCCACCGTCGGTCCGCCAGACGCCGACCCGGTGGACTGCCCCGACTCGGTGCAGAGGTTCCAGGATGGGCTCCACGACGCCCTGCAGGAGTACGAGTCGGCCCGCAGGGAGCAGCACCGGGCTGGCCGCCTGCTGATGAGCCTCCCCCTGCTGCGACAGACCGCCCACCGAGCTGTGCAGACCTTCCTGCGGCTGCACCACCAGCGCCGCGTCCCGCTCCACAAACTGCTGCTGGAGATGCTCGATGCCAAAACCTGAACACTTCCTGTCTGCCGTCACATGACCAGGAGACTTTAGCAGACTTTAAAATAATCCACCGCAGTCAATTTTGGCAGAAATGGGCTTCCATATAAAAGTCTGGAGGTTTTGTTAAGTGTGACATTGGAAAATTGTCAGTTTTATTTACACAGTGAATATCATAACTAACTTCAGTACTAAAATATAGACATCAAACGCACCGGCCTGTATGATTATATTATTATCATTATTATGATGTTATTATCACAGACTCTGTTCAGACTACTTTGTTTCTTCCAGCTGCGGAGTTCTTTGGTAACCATGGTAACAGGGGCTAATCCATAAATAAGACAATGTTCGTGTTAGCTTGTTAACTTCACAACAAGCTAACAATTAAGTCCTGAAATAAATCAGACAAAAGGAGAGTAAATAAAATCAGTCGCGACGTGTCGAACTTTGTGAACTTTTCTCGACAATTTTAGATTATCAGCAGTGTTAGCGAACTAGCCTGCTGCTAGCCTCGAGAAAAAGCCTTTTCACCAAATTTTCTTGGTCAGTATTGATATTAAATCTAACAATAAATGGTTAATAATTCATTTTAAGCTTCATCGCTCACATCAACTTTTTTTTTTAATATATATGAATTAAAACTTTGTGTGGTACCTCCTGTTTGCCAGAGACAATAGTTTAAAGATATTTATTTGAAAGATCATCTCACTGTTTTTTTCTGCAGGTAGCTCTTCACGTTAAAATACGTGATTATTCAGCGTAACATGGAGCTCTTATCAGATAATACCAGTTAAATATTTATATACCTGTAAATGCTCCGTTTGACTGTTAAGTAATTACATTTTACTGACATTTCTCATATTTTTAGCTTAAAAATAGTTCAAAGTTTAAAAAACTGCTAATTTTTAGTAAATTAAAAGCTACACTGAAAGAATCCTCCAGTTTTGTTGTGTGAAGCTCATTTCTGGCCAAAAATCCTGCAGCACACGTTTTCTTTTTCATTTTGTTAGTTCTCAACATTCGTGTCACATGCAGGAGGTCAATAATCAATATTCCCTCAGTGAATCTAATGCTTGAACAAAATACCTCTTGGAGCCACACCCCCTTCAGGTAGAGACACTGTGATTGGATAATCACTGCTGGTGGGCAGAGTTTATTGAAGAATTGATTCAATGAACTGTTTATCCTTCATCATCCTCCTCAGGACACTTTCTTCCATCGGAAAGTTTAATTTAAATCTATTTTTGTAAACGAGAGCACACATATTTTTGTGTAAACTTTTCTGTTTGTTGACCTCAAAGGTGAGCTGGTTACCGTAGCAACAGCCAGGGAGGCGGAACATCTGATCTGGTTATAGTGATCGGTATGAGAATGATCCCGTGCTGGCTGTGGCTCAGCTGGTAGAGCAGGTTGCCCACCAAGCAGTAGGTTGGCAGTTCAATCCACAGCTCCCCTTGTTCACATGCCTAAGTGTCCTTGGGCACCCAGGTAGCATTCGTGAATGTGTGACTGTAATTCTGAAGGAGCGCTCAGCGTGAGTGTCTGTGAGACTGATGAGGTGATTCATTACATACATTATACAACTGGACACCATTTACATGTTAATGACTGATGGTTTGTTGTTGTGGACTTTAATGATGTCGGCTGATCATTAGAAGAAGAGGCTGCTGAGATGTTTGTTTCCAGTTAGATAAATGCTTTTGGAATAAAAGTTATGAATAATTCAAATATTTGTTTGATAAGAAACGTGGTTAATACAATCAATATCTTGTCACACAACTTTAAACGAACACAGTAGAAATATTAAAAACCTTCAACAACTGGATTTAAAAGAATTCAAGTTGAACATTAAATACACAGTTTGTTCATGCATTCATACAAACATACACAGACGCTGCATTCACAGATTGTAGGAAACATGAACCTCCTAATGAGAGGCAAAAAATAGTTCAATTAAAAATGAGTTCTGAAAGACTATAAAGTACAAATTAATGATATCAATCAACCTCATAATTTTTTGGTAGTGTTTTTTTTATTTACAAAGAAAAATAATGAAAATCCTCAAAATGTTTTTAGAGCTTCTGCAAATGATTATTTAAATATTGATTACAGTACTTGTTTTTTTTCATCTGTTAAATGTCACAAAACAATCAAATAAAAAAGAAAAGTAGCAACTTTTTATTTTACATTACTTTAACTGATTAGTTGTCTGAAAAAATGGACTGAAATTATTATTTCATAATTATTCATAGAATAATTAAGAAAGTTATAACCAATTTAGTTAGTGTAAAATTGAATAATAAACCAACCAAAAAAGTTATTTTACATAATTAGGTCATATGACTATTTATTATTGAACATATTGGGCTTCAATATGAAACAATAAGTTGATCAAAAACAAATTAATCTGCAACTGTTCTGAATGTAGAAATAAAGCTTTTGTGCAAGAAAGTCAAAATAAATCAGTTTTCAGATTTCAAATTATTTTACATCTTTGTAAACTGAATTTATTTGGCTTTTAAACAAAACAAGTAAATTTTACGTAAATTATTTAAAAAAATTTTTTTTACTAAATTCTAAATTCAGTGGTGCTGGCCTCTGGGATTATTGTGATTCCTTGTTGTTAGGACGTCCAAATTACTCATTAAAAACCTGCAGTTGATCCAAAATGCTGCAGCAAGAGTCCTGACGGGATTTAGAGATCATATTTCTCCTGTTTTAGCTTCTCTTCATCGACTTCCTGTTAATATAGAATAGAATTTAAAATTCTCTAGCTGACTTACAAAGTTCTTCATGACCGGGTTTCATCTTATCTCAGAGATCTCATAGAACCATATCATCCTGACAGAGATCTTCTCTCTCAGCCTACTTGTGGTTCCCAGAGTTTCCACCAGCAGGATGTAAATCAGAGTTTCAGTTTTCAGGCTCCCAGTTTGTGTTCAGGAGCAGAAACCCTCTCGAGCTTTAAGGTTCCACTCAAAACGTTCCTTTTTGATAAAGTTTATAGTTGGAGCTGCTCAGGTGAACCTGAACCATCCTGCAGTTCTGCTGTTATAGACCGAGGCTGCTGGGGGACCTCCCATGATGCACTGGGATTCTTTCCTCTCGCTCTTTCACTCTCTATAACTCATATCTCACCATCACATCTCATTAACTTCATGTCTGTATCTCTATGCTGTCCTTTTCTCTCTCTGCTCTTCTCTCAGCCTGTTAACAGATGCTCCGCCCACCTCTGAGCCCGGTTCTGTTAACAGATGCTCCTCCCACCTTTGATCCTGGTTCTGTTGGAGGTTTCTTCCTGTTAAAGGGAGGTTTTCTTCCCTCTGTTGGAGGTTTTTCTCCCTTAAAGAGGAGTTTTTCCCTCCTAGCTTATGTGGGAATTGATGAATTGTTGAATTGTTGAATTGTTGGTTTCTCTGTATAATATTGTAAAGTTCAGCTGTAAGGACTTTAATGCGTTAAGTGCCATGAAATAACCTGTGTTGTGATTTTGCGCTATAGAAATAAAATTTAATTGAATTGAACTAAATAATTAATTGGGTTAGGAACCGATTAAACAAAACCCAAAGAGTCCAAGTTACAAAATGTGAAGTTACAGGAGGAAGTGGCGGTGCTGCTTCATCACATCAAAGGAAGAAGATGCTGTTTTCCCGACAGTCGCTACACCTCGTTTGAAGGGTTCGTTTTCCCAATAATTTCCTTTGAAGCTTCATGGAAAGAACTTTGTCACATGTTAGTGATGAAAACTCTTCCTGCCCAGAAGTTGATGTATATATATATATAGTATACTGTGTCCTCCAAAAAGTCAGAAATCTCATACTATAGTATGTTGTCCAAAATGTCATAAAATATCACATTTTAGTGTATTATCATATATATTATATAGAACAGACACAGAAGCAGGAATAATGAATAAAAAAACTGTTTTATTGAATATAATGAAGTAGTGGAGTTGTTGGCGTTTGCATACTTTATTCTTTCCACTTGGGAAACCTACAAACCTAAAGGATCACTGATAAATATCTCCGATGGATATTAATATGTCTGTATTATGGATGTTAGGCTACATACCCACAGTCCTATATCGCTCTGTTCAAGCCACAAGACTTCAGCTCCAGTGTTCTACATGTTAAATCACTGTTTTTATTCATGGACTCTGGTGGCTTTGGCAGAAATAAATATTCCATTCTTTTTTAGACCTCCTGAAGGGTAACCCTAACCCGAGGCTTGGTCATTGATCGTTTTCTATTCGAACAAAGTTGGATGGAAGACACTCAAAACAAAACAGAATCAGAGCAGAAGCCTGATTGGCACGTTCAAGTTCGGCTGCAAGATTTCAAACGTACAAATTAAAAAAATAAAGCTTGAGTACAAAGTTGTAGTTTAAAAAAAAAAAAAACAGCCACTGATGCAGGAAGAGATGCTGCTGGTTAGAAATGAGAACACAAAGGAACCTGACCGATTCTTGGAGCTCCTCGGGTCAACGTCTGCCTCTTCATCATCTCGTCTCTGATATCAGCGTCCTGCCGCGTCCTCGCAACACTTTACGACGATAACAGAGTTACCATCAATGAGTTTCTCATTTCCAGCCGGAGGATTTTATGTGCTAAGCAAATGCGCGATGCTACATCTGTACGAAACAAGCTTTGGCTAACATTAGCAGCAAGAGATTCAGGGAAACGAGGAGTGGCTGTAAACAGTATATTCGAGGAATCGGTCAGAAAGGAAAAAAATGGTTTCAAACGTGAAGGTAAATCTGCTGACGTCAGTAAACTTCACGTAGAAACAGGGTTAGTTTAACTGAGTTTTGTTTTGCTGGTGTTTCATTTTCACACCTGACCTTAGTTAGTCGTGAACAGTCTGCGGTAACCATGGCAACAAAACTCTTCAGATGCCTACGCCCCCCTAGCTGCCTCGACATGTGACAGAAATAAGACACGTCTCTCTTCTTAGGATCGGCTGTCTGTTTTTACACCCGATGACATCTGAGCGTGTGCTGAGTCCGGTCTCAGGCAGCCAATCAGAAGCTGGTCTCGTTCATGTGTGGTTTCGGGCTGGTGGGCGGGCCAGCGGTGGTGGCTGGGCTGTCTGGACTCACGGGGCTCTCTGGGGACTCTGGGACGTTGACAGGCGATGCTGCAGCGCCAGGGCGAGGAGAGACGGGGGTCTGTGAGCGGGTGGGGCTCACTGATGTGGGGGCGGGGCTTGTTGGAGAGGTGGGCGTGGTCCTGCGCTGCGATGGAGTGGAGGGAAGCAGTGAGGAGGAGGACAGTGATGGTGTCCCGGCTGAATGGCGAGCACCAGGAGACACAGAGAAGGAGGCGGGCGTCCTGAGGTTGAATCGGGCCTCTAACTCGCTGCACACCGCTAGGCTCCGCCTCACCCCCTCCGACCCCGCCGGCACCCCGAACCCCGAGCTTACCGCTGCCTCCGACCCCTTGGCGAGCTCCTGGCAGCGCTCCACGAAGCTCCCCCTGCGAACAGAGCCCCCCTCCCGGTCCAGGTGCCTGGGGGGGCGGGGGCTAGCGATCTTGCCGGAGCCGGGAGAGGAGCTGTGGGCGGGGCTGGGGATGGCAAGGGTCTGCGGCGCGGCTCCACGTCTGGCTGAGGGGCCGGCGTCTCGGACAGGTTTGGTGAGTGGCACGGGGGGCGGAGCCTGCCGGGGAAGGCTGCCGCACAGTGAAGCAGAAGAGCCCGAAGCTCCGGCCGCTCGTCCTCCTCCTGCAGAGTGGAGGCGCTCTGTCCTGACGCCATCACTGAGCTGAGAGTGAAGGCTGCCGGGACAGGAATTAACACGGGTCAACAACAACACAGCGGTGAGTGCGGGACGTGTCCAGGATGTCACGTAGAGTCGTGTTTACCTGCAGGTGGACGCTCTCGGGGTGCTGTCAGGTGTTCTGGTCAGAGCCAGATCACACTGATCCAGCAGCTCCAGCAGCTCTTCCTCCGTCGGTCCACCCAGCGCTATGAAACAACCAATGACAGCCCACATCAATCATACACTGACCAATCATAGAGCTCTAAACATGTTCCTGCGTGTCCACATCAGGACTCTGACCTCTGATGTCGACCTTGCCGGCGATCTCCATGGCGGTGGTCAGGTCCCACATCTGGATACTGCCGTTGCCGTGGCCGCTGAACAGGTAGCGACGGGGCCGCGAGCCGATGCGACTCGAGCCCTCGCACTCATGGACCATGAAGGCAGTGATGGAGGTCCCGTCCACTGAACGCACCTCACACACCCTGAAGGGACGCCAGAGATCTGTTTAGTCTTAATAACTCTTCAAACTGACGAGAAGTATCGATGAAGTCCTCATGATCTCCTTCATGTAGTCTGGTCTACAGACACTGGTCAGGACCTGAGTAACCAGAGTAAAACACCTCAAAAGCTCATTAGAAAATCCAACTCTAACGGAGTGTCTCACCTCTTCCCGTTGGACGACAGTCTGACGTAGAGTTTATCGGTGTCCGGGACGACTCTCTGGATGAACACCTGCTGGTCGTCTCTCTCGCCGTACGGACCTGAAACCCAACAGAATCACGTTAATCCTCCGAGCAACCAAAAAAGACTACATCTTGCTCATTTTAACCACACCGCCCCAGTGTGACCTCTGCTGGACAGCAGCGGGATTACACTGAATGAGGAGCAAAATATTTCAGGATATATTATCAAGTACAAATGTCCGGTGCTTTGTATTCAACAACGAACCACAACGTCACCCACTGGTTTGTGAAGAACTTGCCCACCAATATTGGCAACCTGACTGCACCGAGGAACTGTCAATCCAAAAGTCCCGCCCCCAAAGATGTGTGATAGAGTCCTAATGTGCAATGAATGATGAATTATTTCCAGAAGGAAACACTGATCAGAGGGAGGTTTTTTTTAATGGCACCATGATGGAAACACTTACTGACTTTTTAATGGGAGTCTATGGAGACAGCCCCTAGTGGTCCTCAGTGGTACTACACTTTAAGGTAATTTACACTGCAGGGAGTCAACCTCAGTGCATCAGTTTTAGAGAAATAGGATTCACTTTTAAAAGATATTTTGATGACAAAATCATTAGAACATATCTCTATTTCTCAGAAAAGCAGAATAATCAAATTATTCAAATTTAGTTTTTTAATTCCAAACAATTAATAAAAACTGGAGGAAGAAAATTGGAACTTCCCAAGTTGGGAGAGTTCAGGATAAACCCTGGAGTTGTCAGCCTCGTGGTCGTTACCTATCTCTGTCCCGGCGCTGCAGCCTCCGTGTCCGTCGACGTCGTCCAGGCTGAGGATCTTGAAGGAGGTGAGCGGTGTTGACCCCGGCTGGGTGGAGATCATCCCTCTAAAGCGAGTCACAGTCCACGTCCGCACATGGTTGTTATCAGCACAAACTGTCCAGAAACAAACATGAACATCAGACAGGATGGAGAAGCAGAACAAACTGCTCTGATGCTGACCAACAAACGGGCGACGCTGCTCTGGTGGAAAATCGGAGAAAAGCCTCGGATTCGTACCTGAGATGAGGTGTTTCTCTGACAGCATGATCTTGGTGACGGGGCTGCGGTGGACACTGAAGGTCTGGAAGAGCTGAGGCCCCGAGCCGACCGTCTCCGGATGCTGAACGATGACTCGAACGGTCCCAGAGCTGGTCCCATACGCGATCTCGATCCAGTTCCCGCTGTCACCTGACCACACGGAACCAGTCACAGTGAATCCACTCGTATGTTTGTAACGTGCTGAACCTTTTCTGAACTTCTTAATGAAGCAGCAGCGTTTGGACCCTTACTGGTTTTAGGAGTGAGGTAGACACTGAGGGCGGTGATTGCGTCTTCGGTCGGGTCTCTGTACAGCTCCGTCACCAGCAGGTCGTTATCCTTCATCCTCAGAGGAAACTTCTGAACGTCTGACAACACATGATGACAGCAGGGATTCAAACATATTTTCATGTCTTTTTTCACAGACATCAGTGAAGCAGTGTGACGGAGTGAGGCTCCAAACACATCTTTCTATATTCCTCTACACACATCCACCTTTCTCAGAATGAGGAAGGAATAACTGACACTACTCAAACATAGCCTGGAGCAGCTCAAATTTTATGATTTTAATCTTCTCTAATTACTGTGAACTGAATATTAGTTTTAGTTTTTGACAGTGGCTGCATTTCAGAAATCATTATATTTAAACTGCTTTTTAATTGGTGATTCAGGGGTTGAAAGCCTTCACCTGTCCATTACTTACTGCCGACCGTTGACTCTCAGAGAAAGGAAAACACCGCCATGTGGAAACTATCTTCCAGGACCACATAAAGGTTTTCAGCACAGTTTACTGTTTCTCTCAATTTGCAGCAGTTTTTTTGGACTGATGTGAAGATTTGTCGTTTTTTTCAGGATGCCTTATTAATGCATGAATCATTCATCCTCTCCCATAATGCACCAGTGCTCTGAGCTGCAGAGTTTCTTACCGATGTAATAGATGGATCCGTTGTTGCAGCCCAGGATGAGGAAGGAGCCGGCCGTGTCGTAGCTGCTGATGGGAACCACATCCTGGTTCTGCAGAGGACACACAGAACATCACACACCTGACTCTAGATGTGTGTGTGTGTGTCCACAACTAAATAAATTGAGACTTTTTTTTTACCACCTCCCTGATAAAGAGTAACATGTGGTGACTTCCTGTGATAATAATCCTGCTGACATATTTGACATATAATCTGTTTTTCTTTCTGTTTTGGGGCTCAACGTGATAGACTAAAAGTGACAAATCAATTCAGAATAGACCGTCTGTCACAAAGAATACATCTGCCTTCAAAATAGGAACTTTACATGCTTTTTAAATCACATTCATTCAACACTAGTTCAGTCTCTTCCAGCTGGAAGTGGAGAAATGTTCCTCATTCCATCATAAGACCACATTTCCCATAAACCCCGGCCCTTCCTGTTGTAGCGCTTAGCTATCAGCAGTTTGTTTTGATGTTGAGAGGAGAGGGGGCGGAGCCTAATGATTAGAAATTAACACTTAGTTTTGGTCAGTTTATTCTGACATAAGACTTTATGCTGTAAAACTTTCATCAGAGATTCTATTCATGATGTTTCTGCAGAAAAATTGGATGAATTTTGCAAAATTTCAAGATCGAGAAAGATTTTTTGAATCTGAGTGAATTATTGTAATCACAAGATTTCCAGGAGGAACTGACTGAAATTTCATAATCACTTGTCTTGTTTGTAACAAAACAATTTGGGGAGGTTGTGATCTTAATCATTTCCCTGAGCTGAACTTGAGGGAGAAAAACTTGGGTTTAGTGGAGAGTCTGCAAGTCATGTGACTGGCTGGTCTGTCCAGTGACCAGCTAACCCTAACCCTAACCCTAACCCTAACCCAACCCTAACCCCTAACCCTAACCTCTAACTCTAACCCTAACCCTAACCTCTAACCCTAACTCTAACCTCTAACCTCTAACAGCTAATCCTAACCCCTAAACCTAGCTAACCCTAACCTCTAACCCCTAACCCTAACAGCTAATCCTAACCCCTAAACCTAGCTAACCCTAACCGCTACCCCTAACCGCTAACCCTAACTGCTAACCCTAACCCTAGCTAACCCTAACCTCTAACTCTAGCTCACCCTAACCTCTAACCGGCGGTCAGTAAAACCCTGTGAAGTGTGTCAGTCTGCTGGTTCAGCCACAGCGTCTCTTTTCTGACCAAAATTCATGAATATGTGACGTGTTATAGAAACATTATATTATATTATATTGACTACATGCGTAGAAGATCACTCCCTAAACAAACAGCAACATCAGCCATGTTTCAGTTTACATATTAGTGTTCTGGGACTTTATTCAGACTTGCTGTTGAAAACATGGTTCCTGCACCACCACAGGAAATCTTTCACATGTAACGTGAGGATTTAATGATATGAGCTATGAGGAGATGCTCACTCACACGGACTGGCTGATCTACTCGTCATATTTCTACATGAGCTGGTCTCCACCCACCTGCCAGTGTTTGGTGACGGCGTTCCACACTCCCACCTTCCCCGTGTGGCTGGTGGCGATCAGCTGGTTACCAACGAAGAAGAGAGCCTCGGCCGGAACATTCAGGCTGAAGACGCCTGCGGGAGAGAGACAACAGAAGGTCACAGGTCGACGGTCTGGTGGACCGACATGTTACGTAAAATACAACAATTATATAAACAACAAGCTCAGGACAGTTTATGTTGTTGACACGTCAGACTGTCTGCATCTTCCAGACACATTCTATTCTTTTTCAAAATAAGGGTGGGAAAGCTTCATCAGAACGCCCTGAATTCTAAATAAATAATCCTAACTGAATGATATTAACGGGTTATTGATTTAATGATATTAACAGATTAATGACTTCTGAATCAACATGTAGCCCACAATGTGACCGATGTCTCAGACTCAATAAAACTGCAGCGTCATATTTGGTTTTTAGTTTTTTCCGCTGAACTCTCCACGATTGGGAAGTTTATCTAACGAGTTCAAAGTTTCCTCTGCATCCGACCTGCTGCGTGAAAATGAGGTAAACAAGATCAAACAGAGGTCCGGACTCGAGGTCAGGGGTCAGCAGTACAAATTAAATGAACAGAAACCTCCTGTTTCATCTGATGAGCATCTTCAGCTGACCACCATTTTTATCGGCCTCATCAGGAAGTCGTCGTACCGATTTCGTTCCCGTTGCCATCGGGGCAGATAGCCCACAGGATGATCTCCGTCACCGAGGCAACCGCCACCATCTTGTCGTTGTCCCCCAGCGAGCCACCCATCACTTTGGCGTTGAGCGCAACTCTATCGATCATCCAGTCGAGGCGAGGGGAAGTGAAGACCTGCTGCCAGCCCGTGGACTCCTTCACCCTGAAGGAGGCGGAGCCAAGAGGATGGTTAAAGGATCAGTTCACTCAAATGTCTCAGTGGTAGGACGGACATCTTCTTCACCTGTAGCACACCACGAACTGAGTGTACGCCACGGCGATCCAGTTATGATGTCCACAGATGATCCGAACCAGACCAGAATCTGATGACTGACCTACACACACACACACACACACATTAGAAACTCTGTGTTGGTCACGTCCCTTGAATTAAAACGAACACGTTAAACTGTTGGCGTGTCGGTTGTTGACCTCCAGACGACCTCTCCTCGGCGCAGACTCGACCCAGTATCCCAGAATTCCCCAGGTTGGGCGGCATTGTGTTGCTGCGTCTAACCGGCGCTCGTTCCATCGGCCCGACTCGGCCCGCCATGAACTGTGACCCCGCCACACTGTGACGGTTCCGCCTCTTCGCCGGGTACACTGAGGACAGACATGGAGACAAAATGATAATAATAACAATGATAATAATAACAATGATGATATGTGTGTTGTGTTCAGGGGTGCTGACGGGTGGTGTTGTGTTCAGGGGTGCTGACGGGTGGTGTACCTGGTGGAGGCAGGTAGCCGTTGAACAGCACGTTTCCACAGGACGACCGGTCGAGCTCATCACACAGCTGCAGTTTACGCACTAAACAAACAAACAAAGCAGAATTAAACATCAGAATGCTTTTAGCGTGTAAATAAGGACACGTCCTCACGTGTTGGACTCTCAGGTTGAACTCAGAGGTTCTGGTTGAAGAAGGCGGACATGTTGGAGAACGGAGAACAGCATCTGATTGGTTAGTTTGGTCTTTGATCTGACTCATAACAAACAAACAGTTAATGAGCTCATTCATGTCTGCATGACTTACTGAATCACAGCACCATTGATCCTCATGTGTTTCACTGCTTCTGATTATTCTGGGATGGAGGGAACATCAAACAGCTCATGGGTTGGACTTCTTTAATTTCATTCTTTAAACTGGAACTTCATTTTTCTTTTCAGTCAGATCTCCTGAAAGTCTTTTTTATTATAAATAACAATAGAAATAACAGGAAGAAGAAGGAGGGGAAGATGAAGAAGAAGGTGGAGGAGATTGAGAAGGAGGAGATTAAGAAGAAGAAGGAGGAAGAGGAGATTAAGAAGAAGGAAGATGAAGAAGAAGGTTGAAGAGATTAAGGAGGAGGAGATTAAGAAGAAGGAGATTAAGAAGAAGGAGGAAGAGGAGATTAAGAAGAAGATGAAGAAGAGATGAAGAATAAGAAGATGAAGAAGAACCAAACTTTTACCTCTGCATGAAAAACAAAATGTCTAAATTAACACAAGACGTTTGTGTCCACAGCAGGAAATGTTTCTTATTAAAGGAGCTGCTGAATAAAACCAAGTAGGTGATGAGGTCATCATGTTCACATGTTTCTACTGTCTCACCCAGAGGAGTCATGACGTTTCTACTGTCTCACCCAGAGGAGTGATGCCATAGAACTCCGCTTCGTGCATCAGCATGCTCACGTTGATGCAGCGGGGGTGCAGCTCTTTGGTCCGCAGGAAGTTGAGGATGGGAGTGAACAGGGAAGGGTCCCTGTCGATGAAGATCTACGGAGAGGAGAGAGTCCACCACACACACACACACACACACACACACACACACACACACACACACACACACACACACACAGTGAATACAAGCAGCAGGTGTCACAACAATGTAAACACTTGAAATTTGTGTCCGTACTTACAGCTCCAGTTTCATCCTTCAGAGTCGAGATGCGACCGCTCAACAGGCTGCAGACACAAACACAACACAAACATTCTGTTACACACACGCACGCGCACGCACGCGCACACACACACACACACACACACACACACACACACACACACACACACACACACACAGAGCAGCCATGTTTCTGATGCCTGCAGGTTAACTGCAGAGCTGTAAAGTGACACAGAGCCGGACACCAGTCGTGACAGCTGAGTGACCTTTGACCTCTTTCTGCAGCAGCTGACTTTACATGCCTTGATTTAATGCTGAATACCGTCTCAGTTATCAAGCATTACAAACACACAGCAGGACGGAGGTGTTAATGGAGCTGCAGGCCATTTCATGGAGAAACACGTCCCAAATAGGTCTCAGGACTTTAGTGCAAACAAACCAAATAAACTGCTGAGAGCAACGTAGACTGAATAACGCCAAGAGCTTTTGGTTCAGATCAGGTTCATAATCTCAGTTTCCTCTCTTATATTCACACTGATAGAAATCAGTGTTTGCAGTGTTCAATTTCAGATTATTTTCTGCTTCTTTTACCATTCTTATTCATAAAAGATCCATATTTACGTTCACTAGATAAAACAACCTAAAATCAGTAGAATTTTAATGAAGTCTGGCATTGGAAATGACTAGAAGTTGGGTGCATGAGGTACACATGTCTGTCTGAGTTTTTCTGACCAACCTGGAGAAAAAGGAGTCAGGAACCCACGTGAGCGTCTGTCGGGAGGTACTGAACCTGTAAACAAATAAACAAACATGACTTTGTTTACTCGTCTTCTGGAAGTCTTGTTATCAGTCTGATTTTAGACCAACAAAAACAGCAGAAAAAAGAATGGAGTTTGGTGCGTGCTCCCTCCTCCACACCGACAGTTTATTATCAACGTAGTGAATAAGTGTTCACACGGCCTCGTCGTGTGAACACTTATTCTGATCACTGTGTTGTTCTTTGTCCATATTAAACAGATCAACGATTCACTGCTTCCATCATCGGACATGAAGCCACATCATAGGTTCACCTTTCTCCCTGTGTGCATTACATTAGTTCTGTTTGTAGCTCGACTGTTAGCTGACAAAATGCTCGTTAATTTGTTTACAGGACTAAGTTAGTTGGTTTACAGGACTAAGTTATTTGACATGAGACAACAATGACATTAAATGACGGGACGGAGGACTGCACAATGAAGCGCTGAAACCACCTTTTTACTCTTGTGAAAATGTGATAAAATCGACTGTGTGAGCAGTGAAATGTTTATTTAATAGAGAAAGTGTTTAACGTTTCGTTGAAACGTTACTCTTGAGATTTACACTCATTTAAAAACACCGGCAACCTGATGAGGACATGGATCTGTCCGACAATGGGCTCTTCTATATTAGCATTGTTCCCGGTGGCTAGCCGGGTTAGCCGCCCCCCCCTGTGCCTCACCTCTTCCCGCCGACGTTCAGGTGGATGATGTCTCCGCTCCTCGCCGTGTTAGACATCCTCTGAAGGCTTGTGACTCCGGCAGGCGCCAGAAAATAAAATTTAATCCATTTCTTGTGGATAAACTCAGTTTCCGTTCTTGTTTTTAATCCAACTTCCTGTCTCGTCCAGAGAGGCGGAGGGTCAGCGGGAAAACCCGGGAAGGATCATCGGATCACGGGTAGAGGCACAACCCGGACCGGAGGTTCCGACTGGATCAGGATTCCGCTGTAGGAGATTTTTCGACCCCCCCCCAATACTTTCGTTAAACATATTTATCGAATAATTTTGACTCTGCATCTGTGCAGATGTTAGTGTTGTTTCTCACTTCCTGCTCTCGTGTCTGACATCTTCCTCCTCACCACGGGACTCCTCTTCCTCCCATTCTCTGCAGCAAAGCCTCGTGGGCTGACCACCAAACATCCAACCTACGCAGCCACGCTGTGCTTCGCTTAACCTTTAACCTTTAACCCAGGGTTTAATACTTTGTCCAACGTGTTTATAGGTTAGGTTAGGTAGTTACTTTATTAATCCCCGAGGGGAAATTTTTAAAATTACTATCGCAACCGCATCATTTTCTAACTTTCAGAAAACATAATCAGCTTTATTGGTTTCAGTACCTCATGATATATCTTCCAGACACCTTCCTGTTAATTTACATTTCTATTTTAACGTTAAAAAAAAAAACTACAAGTGTTGCAGCATAAGTTTTAAAGTTGGTGTATTGATAGAAGTGAAGAACAATGGAAAGTGATTCAGTGAAGAAATGATGAAGTACACAAATCATTGTTGTCAAAAAACAAAAACATCTGGTTGGTGGGTTTTAAAGCATGTTTCCACCAGTGAAACAAAAAGGAGGAGGAGGAGAGAGAGAGAGGAGGAAGGAGGAGGGGGATGAGGAGGAAGAGGAGGAGGAGGGCAATAAGGGGCAAGAGGAGGATGCATAGGAGGAGGGAGAAGAGGAGGAGGAAGGAGAGGAGGCATGTGAGGCTAAAAGTGGAAACGTGGAGATAAAAAAAAGGATGAAGTGAGAAGATCAGTCTGACAGACAGGTGGACGAGCATGAGAGACAGACAGGTGGACGAACAGACAGACAGGTGGACAAGCAGGAGACATTCTGATATCTGATCATAAACATTTATCAAGTCCTCAGTATTTAAATGATGATTCAGAGTTCATGAAGCTGACAGCTGTCAGTCTAAGCGTGTGCACATGTTAACACACATGTAGAAGAACTGCAGCTTCAATGAACATAGTAATAAGAAATGATGAGAGTCAGACTGACTGTTTTATTAGGTTATGTTAGGGTTACAGCGACGTCACACGGATGCGAAGCAACATGTTTGTCCCCACGGAGACGTGATGGAGTTGAAACGGGGAGGCTCAGAGAGACGAGAGAGGAAGAGGAACTCCAGCACCGACTATCAAAACTCTCAGTCCACTTCATCTGCACACGCAGAGACATCACAGCTGAGACAACATCTGTATGGGAGCTGACTGAACAGCTGGCTGCTTGTGTGGTGAGTAAAGTAATTATTCTGTTATTTTAGTGAATGAGGACATTCAGATCCAGAACATCAGAGACAACAATACAAATAAATGATAGCGAACAAAGAGGACTGAGGACGGGAAGAACAACGACTGAAGTGAAAAAGAATTAAAATCTGAATAAAATCAGCAGAAAAAACAAATGATAGAGAAGCAATAATGTCATGGAGGACAAAAACCACAACAAACTGAAGTCATATTTAAAGAAGAGAAGAGAGTGAAGGTGAAAACCTGAAGAGAAAAATCATTTTAAAGTTACACAGTTTTATAGGTCAAAATGATCAAAGTTGTACAAAGTAAAAGTAATTTAAAAAGAAAAAGAAAAGTTCTGAGAATCAAAAATAAAATCAACATATAGTATTTATAAGTACTGATAACCTGATTACTGCTAATCACATAGAAACCAGATAATTAGAGATTTCACTGGAATTAACAGGGCTTAAAGTCAAATCAATAAAGGAGGAAATGTTTATTAATGCAGTAACATTTATATATAGGATTTATGTATGTTTTTCTTTGGGACACAAAATGTGGAAAAATGAGAAAACAAATTCATGAGAGCAAAATACAAAACCATAAGTAAGATGTGAGATGTGATCCTGTAACGATGTCGGTTTGTGATCTGCTGTAGGTTTACATGAACTATATTTAAGAACTAGCTATCATTTAAATTCTCTAATTATCTGCAAAATATTTTCTGTATAAACATTCATAAATATTAAATTAACTGTCATTGATATTAAAGAAATACTTCTTTGAGGAGCTGAAACATGACATGTTTTTTTTTTAAATTTAATTATCACTGAAATGATTCTGAACGTTTGTCATTTCCATTCTGGAGTTTATTTATTTCAACAAACGTATTATTTACATCACATATTTAAGTTGTAGCGACGTCTTCCACTTAGTGTTTCTCCAAAGAGGACAATAGTGTCTCTCAATACACTGAGTGGTTGCAGTATTCTTGTATTATTGGAACTTTTTCTCATAAAGTGACACTTTGATCCAGCCGCTGCTCGGGGAGAGAAAGAAAGAAACACACTTCTGCTTTAATTTGGACATCAACAATTCAGGGTTCAAATGAATACAACTAAACCTAAAATTGAAGTTAAATGGAGCTGCAGGACGTTCGTGTCATGCTCTGTAACGTAGAGCTGTGTGTCATCAGAAACACGGAAACCCTTTTCTTATCGAAGGATCTGAGGATGTTATCACCTCCTACAGTGTTCAAAGTGTGGAGCAACAGAGAACCACAGCAGCTCTTCTTCTGAAGGCTGAAAGTAGAAGTTGTTTAATTTCTGCAGATCAGCATCTGTAACAAAATCCAAAATACACGAGTGATCTTTGAGAAACAGTCCCGAGGCCTCAGCAGTGAGTTTAAGATTCAGAGTAGATATAAACTATCCGTAAAACATCCATAGATAAATAAAGAATCGTTGAAAAAAATGTGAAAAGGTTGTTTCTTTTACATGTGAATTAAAAGCAACAAGACGATGGTCTGAAGGTACGAGGCTGCAGCGAGTCTCAGCAGAACATCTATGATATTTTTTACCTATTTTTTTGGGCTACTTTACGTTCATGCTTCTTGTTAAGTCCAGAGCCTCGTCAGTCCTGACACGTTCAAAAAGCTTTAATTTCTCGTCACAGTCGATGTAACTTGTGGACCTGCGGTGCCTCTGAACCGACCGGTTGGTCAAAGAATGCTGTCGTAGTCACGGATTGTTCAGTGAGCATGAATCTTTGTCTAAAAGAAGACACGGCCAGCCAAAGTTTAGCGCTACCAGCTCACCGTCCGCTATAACTTTCCACTTTGAGGGTCTGAATCCTTCTTTCATTCCCGGGTGCAGCTCTAGTTTTGGTCTCCAGTCAGATGAACTTTTAGGTTGCTGCTCTAACGGTAGTTTAGTGAAATGAAAAACTCCAAACTTCCACTCTCCATAACTGCACATGGTAATGTTGCAATCCAATATTTCAGCACACGTAACATTGAGAGGCTGTTTCCTTCACTGTAAAATACTGATGAGAAATACGAAGTGAGATGGTTCCAGTACCAACGGTTTTTTTGGTCAAATGTCACACAGATGTCGTTTGAATGTGTATTTTTTGTTGTTTTTTGGACCTGTGTGATGATCACCTGCAGAAACAATCAGCAGGATTTCAACTGCTGCTAAAAATAAGTGAAACAAAAGGCAGCCGGCTGTCGTCCTCAGTGGGTAAATGTCCTGTTTTCATAGGGTGGATGAAGGTTTGTGTTGGGCTGCGATGAATCAAGGGACGAGGGAAGTGTGTGTGTGAAGAGCAGGAGATTTATTTGTGCACGTGGTCGAGTGTAAACAGAGCTGCTGCTCAGTTTAGCAACATTAAACAGATGGAAGCAGCATCACAGACTCCTGGGTCGTTAAGCAACACTAAAGACGACGTACAGAGTCAACAGGAGTCTGACTGTCGGTCCCTACTGAGCTGCTCAGAGACTCACAGCACTGCCATGCAGCAACATATAAGTATTTTGAGTTTGTCATGACTGAGCTGACAATCGCTGAACTGCTGTTCAGAGCGCAGAGTGACGTCGAGGAGAGATGAAGGTTTGCAGAATAATCTCTTGGTTAGATGTTTGTTACTGACGAGGAAACAACCTTCATTCACTTCCTTCATGTTGTCTTTAGTCTCAACAAACTCACCATCACAAACACAAGGGTCCACTTTTGACACTACGACTCAACCATCAATGTCATGCTGCAACCCTGCTGTGAGTCTGCAGCATGACATTGATGGTTATTATACCACATTCACACAAGTGCTATTAGCAGTGTTGTAAAAATGTAACAGACATTGTTGTATCTGAAATTGTTGTCCCCAATTGTTTTCCCCCAATTGTTTTCCCCGAGTCCGTTGATAGAAGCAGTCTTTAGGCAGTTACCGGTCTTAGTTGATTTTTATTAAGCGTAGTTGACAAGACATCCTGCATAGCATACAAGACATCTTGGAGAGCCCAACATCAACCTGAGGTGTCTTTGTTGGAGTCTGACTTCCCCCTTTCCTTTCCGGCACATACACTTATACTATAGGAAGAGATGTTACCTACGTTGTGGCGGGAACATTTGCATAGTATGTTTGTCTCAGTACTTTTCCACTGTCCTCCGTTTGAACCACATCCCCCTTTTGATCTGATAGTGAGTTGCACCCTACTGTGACCCCGATGTGATAAGTTCCTGCATAAGCAATGTGTTCTACAATGCTTACAGTCAGTATGTATTTTGTGCTTCTGTGCTAGGATATGTTTACAACAATACAACACATATATATATATATATATATCATATCATATTACTTACACATAGGTTGTACCATCACTACCAATCCCAAGGTGTAGAGAAAAGGCTGTGTATGTAAATGTGAGTGATACTGCTTGGCCAAACCAAAAGGTCACAGTAGGAGGTCTGCAACCTGTGGGGTCACATACTGTTGTTCTTTGAGGCATTATCAGATGGCTGTCTGGAGGACTCCAGGGGGCGAAGGAAGACAACCCAAATTATATTGTATTAGCATACAACATATGAGCCCTCATATGCACTAAGCAGATCTATATTCCACAACATACATTTTCACCAGCATGAGGCTCATCTCACCGACATGTCAGACACCTGAAGCGCAGAAAGCAAAGCTGATCCCATCACCATCTTCTACGCTACTCATCGGGGGTGCAGCAGCATGCTAACATTAGCATCCTTACTGCTTTCAGTACTCTCTACCTGTGTCAACATTTTAAAAAAAAGCTGACAATTCTGGGTTTCATCAGTTTGAGGTCCAGGTTTGTCCATTGATAACGTAGCTGTAGCTGTTCTTACCTGGAGTAACAGTAAAAGACAGCAATGTGAACAGCTCCCCCTGGTGGAGAAAACAAACTGCACCAGAGTGTGTCTTATGATCAACGTGGTACGTATTCACACTGTTGTTTTTTTGTATTTCCAGGGATGGATCCCTTCAACTCCACCCGCCTCCCCACCAACCAATCAGATTTCAGCAGCATTTTCACCCACCAGCTCCTCCCCCCACTCTACTTTGTCATCTGTGTGGTGGGCGTGGCTTTGAATGGGGTGGCTGCATGGATCTTCTTCAGAGTGCCAGGTGACTGTGGTCTGGTTGTCTACCTGAAGAACATGGTGGTGGCCGACCTCCTCATGTTGTCCACCTTCCCCTTCAGGGTGGCGGCTCAGCTGGGCCTCGGCGGCTGGCGCCTCCACGTGATCATCTGCCGTTACACCGCCGTGCTCTTCTACTCCTCCATGTACGTGGGGATCCTGTTCATGGGCTTCATCAGCCTCGAGCGCTACGTCAAGATCGTCCACCATGCCTCCTCCTCCTGCAGGTCTAGGCTGGGCGGGACCTCCTCGCTGCACCTCCTGCAGAGCCCCGGCTTCGCCCGGGTGCTGGCACTGCTCACCTGGAGCCTCCTCCTCCTCGGCGTCCTGCCGAATGCGGTGCTAACGAGCCGTCTGGCCGACGAGCAGAGCTCCCGGCACTGCATGCAGCTGAAGACACCGCTGGGCGTGCAGTGGCACCGGGTGTCCACCTTCGTCAGCGTGTCCCTGTTCTGGGTGACGCTGCCGGTCCTCGCCTTCTGCTACGCCTCCATTGCCCGCCGCGTCTACCAGTCGTACCGCCGCGTGCGCTGTGACAACAGCGACGTGTGCCGGAAGTCCAACCGCAGCATCTTCAGCATCCTGGCGGTGTTCTTCATCTGCTTCGTGCCATACCACGTCTGCCGCGTGCCGTACACTCTGAGCCAGATGCCGGCGTCGGGTTTTGGCCGGGACGCCTGCTTCCTGCTGTTCCAGGTGAAGGAGGGGACGCTTTTCCTGTCGGCACTCAACGTGTGCCTTGATCCCGTCATCTACTTCCTGATGTGCCGAACCTTCAGAGAGTCGCTGCTGAGAAAACTGTCGGGAAGAGAGAGGAGGAGATCCCTGAGCAGTGGCCAGAGTCTGAGCAAGATCTAGGAGTGAGGAGATAAGGAGAGGAGGAGAGGAGGAGATCCCTGAGCACCGACCTAGAGACAAAGAGAGGAAACAAAGAGGACAGAAAAGAGAAAAGGAAAACATTTTAAACCCAAAACGATCATTGATGAAACCACCTGACCTCCACCTACCTGATCCAGAGCTTTCAGCTGTGCTGCACAGCCTTCATCATCAAATGATGAGTTTGATCGGTTGCCATGGAAACCTTGGGTAGTTCTTCACTGAGATAGTTTTGTCATCGGTGAAAGTGAATTTGATGAGAAGAAGTGTTTGA